>NC_034611.1:18703859-18705746 GCF_900095145.1 Mus pahari | reverse complement strand
AAAAAAAAAAAAAAAAAAGAGTGAGATGATGTCTGTGGATTCAGTAGCTGTGTGGATCATTTTTTCTTTACTTCAAGACCCTTTGCCCTGCTCCAAAGGCAAAGTCCTTCTGTGCTCACACTGCCACTTGTCACTCTTTCACGTGATCTATTAGCTCTGCTGGAACTGAATAGTTATCCAACAAACATGAACTCGGACTATAAAAAGCAGGGCAGTTGATGAGGAGATGGTTTAGTTAGTAGAGTGCCTGAACAGAAGTACAAGAACCAGAGTTTGATTCCTAGAATCTACACAGAAAATCTGGGCACAGTGGTGCATGCTTGTAATCCCAGAACTACAGAATCAGTCAGGCAGATGTCTGAGGCTTACTGGCCAGTCAGCCTTAGTGGGCTTTAGGTCAGTAAGAGACCCCATCTCAAATAAAAAAACAAAAACAAAGCAGTAGATAATACTGGAGGCCTGACACCCAAAGTTGACCTGTGCCTTCCATATGCATTACACTTATGTGTGCATATGCATACATGTGCATCTGTACACACATGCATTTACACACAAGTATACACAAAAGAAAGGAGGGAAAGAAAGGGGGAACGACAGGGGAAGAGAGAGAGGGACAGAAAAACAGAGACAGGGACAGAGAGATGGAGAGGGGGTTGGAACAATTTCTTCATAGTTGAAATGTATCGTCCTGGTGTGAGGCTTTTTAAGACATAGGAAGTTCCTAGAGTAAGCTCTTTAAGACTCAGGAAATAAACAACTCAAGAGTCTCAGGAAGTTATTGAAAATTACTAGATTCACAAGCCCCCCCCATCACCAGGGTTATATAAATATAAATAGTAAGGGTTGCTGAAGAGAGGAGACTCTGATCTGTAGATCTGTCTTGCTCAGAAATTTGAACTTAATCAAAGAGATCTGCTCAGCCACACCCCAAATCAGGTGGCTCACAATGTCTTTATGCCACCTTCTCACTTTTATGCACAATCCAGCAAGATGTTCTAGGAACACAAGGATGAAGATGTTTAGCCAAAAGAAACAAGAGTAGACTATTTATAACATAACTTATGAGGACCACAAAGCTGGACCAAAAGTTTCTCTAAAACAGTGGTTATTCTTTCATTGTGACTGAAGTCACAGATGAGGTCTTTTAGTATTCTTTGCCTGTGAATTGCTTTCTGCACCTGTGTTCGCAGGATTTCTTCAACTGTCTTTATATAAGAGATAGTCTAAAGGTAAAGAGAAAAGACTTATTTTGACTTATGTTTTCAGCAATTCCATTTCAAAATTGATGAGCTCCATTGCTTTTCGGCCTATGGTTACCCAGAACAGCATGGTGGGAGCACAGAGCATAGGAAAACTGCTCCTTTTGTGGTTTGGAAGGGAAACAGAAACAGAAACAGGTAGACACACATCTCCAATAACCAAGACCTTCCACTCTTGACCTCCCACTTCTTAAAGTTCTACTGTCTCATAATAGCACCAAGCTGGAGAGCCATTATATGTTTAATGGCTCTGATCATTACAAGATCCCTAGTAAGTGCTAAATGTTTAATTTTATCTATAAACATACTGCACCGAACACTTACTTTAGAATTCTTAGAAATTACTAGAGTTGAGTTTGAATTTATGCAAATAACTCTTACCACCTTTTGAACCAAAAAAAAATTAGAGCCCAACAATAAAAAGTTTTAATCTAAACACACAAAAAGGGAGCCATGGCATGTTATATCAGTTTGGAACATCAACTTAGTGCTAATAACCAAAAGTGTTACGTTCATTATCTACCTCCTGAGTGAGGCAGCTGTGTCGTGTGTGTGTGTGTGTGTGTGTGTGTGTGTGTGTGTGAGAGAGAGAGAGAGAGAGAGAGAGAGAGAGAGAGAGAGAGAGAGA
>NC_034611.1:18702090-18703789 GCF_900095145.1 Mus pahari | reverse complement strand
GAGAGAGAGAGAGAGAGAGAGAAAGAAAGAAAGAAAGAAAGAAAGAAAGAAAGAAAGAAAGAAAGAAAGAAAGAAAGAAAGAAAGAAAGAAAGACATTAGTCTTTCTACTCCTTGACAGACAGGCCTGTGACCTCAGACCCATGGACATGCTCTTTGAATACTTGCTGAGGCTGGGGATGGGGTGGACAGGCTTGGTTCTTTGCCTGGTATTTGCATCCTAGATGAAGCACCTCTTCTCGGTGTTCCTCTTAGTCTACATTAGCCCCTTCTCAAATGGACTCTGCTGAGCAAGCAATCTCCTGTTGTTACTTTGGGTGCTGAGAAGGACGTGGTGGCTTCAGGATCATTAAGCTGCAAGTCTTTCTGTTGCCAAGATATAAATCAAGTCCTTGAGTTGAACAAGGCTGGGGTAATGGTATGAGTTTTGTTGTTGTTTGTTCATTTGGTGTTTGTTAATTAGTTTGTTTTTAAATGGAAGCTTTCTTATTTTTTTTTAAAGAATATTTATTTTAAGTATTTAAGTATATGAGTATACTGTAGCTGTCTTCAGACACACCAGTAGAGGATATCAGATCCTATTATAGACAGTTGTGGTTGCTAGGAATTGAACTCAGATGTTTTGGAAAAGTAGTCAGTGCTCTTAACTGCTGAGCCATCTCTCCAACCCCCTGCTTGCTTGTTTTTGACATAAAGTCTTTCTGGGCATTCCAGGCTGCCCTAAAATTTACAGTTCTCCTGCCTCAGATTGACAAATGCTGTAATTATAGGAAAATGCCCCCAAATCTGGCTTGAAAAAAAAAAGCAATCCCCCTGCTTGTATAGCAGGGGTCCCCGACTGTGGGAATTGGAAAGCAGACGCTTATGAGGAGATGTGGAGCTTAATGGTCAGTCAAGGTTCCTCCAGGCTGGGCTTCCAGACACTCTCCACTCCAGTCACTGCAGTGTACTTCCATGGAAGCACGAGGAGAGAAGTATACGGTAAGCCATGAAGCCACTCTATGTGGAGAAAACAGTCTTGTTGATAGAGAATTCTCTCTGCTCCCTTGCATGAGGTCTCATGACCTTGGCCATGGAGAAGGAAACATTGTAAAACTTTAATGTCAATATGAAAGGAGAATGTGTATGCACTTGTATTTTTTTACATTAAAATATGTGTGTGTAGATCATGTGCCGGGCCAAAACCCATCAAAATACTTACAAAGGAAACTGAGAATAACAGAGGAAAAATCCCTGAAGCCTAAAGTCAGGAGACTCATGCTTCAGGCACCATCACTGCTCATGAGCAGCAGTGGGCAAAAGGGTGGATGAAATGCTTTCACATCCTTTCTCGTATCATGTTAAATGGCGGGCATTTCGTACATGTAAAAAAAAATTAAAAAGTATCAAGTGAATCTGTTTTGTGGAAATTTAAGATATTTTTAAAAGATTATAAAGCAGTGATGGCTGTATTACAGAGATGCAAGTTTATGATTGCTCGGTAAAAGCGACATCCTCAGTAGTCATTTAGACCATGCATACCCATAAGCATGTGGAGGATCATGGGAAAGAACTTTAATGGTGCAACCCTGATGTCTTGTAGATGACCTCTAAGGACCTCTTCTGGATCTGAAGTGTCACAAATCTCTAGTAATACAAAGAAAGGTGAGTGCCTCTCCCCTCCTCTCCTCTCCTCTCCTCTCCTCTCCTCTCCTCTCCTCT
>NC_034611.1:18677461-18701690 GCF_900095145.1 Mus pahari | reverse complement strand
CCCCTCCCCTCCCCTCCCCTCCTCTCTTCTCTCTCCTCTCTCTTTCTCTCCCCCTTCCCCCTGTCTCTCCTCCTCCCTCCATCTCTTTTGAGATAGAGTCTTGCTGTGTAACCCAGGTTGGTCTTGACCTCATAATTTTTCTATATCAACCTCCCACAAAATGTATTTTTATATACTGTTCAGGGAACATTCATCTATAAATAGAGTAGGTGTGCCCTCAGATACATTGGAGAAGTAGCTTGCTCAAGTTCAACAAGAAGATAGGTTAAAAATCTATGCTTTCTCTTGCCAGCCCTGGCAGGTTTGACCTGCATTGCTGTAGTGGGGTTACAGTTCTGGCCCATGCTCATTTAAGAACCGTCTCCCTTCTACAACAGTCTTGTGTAGTTCAGATCTGTCCCCTAACTTTTACTGGATAACCTCATGGCCTGATCCGGCAAATCAGATGTGTCTTTTCTCTGCGCATGGCGACAGGTCCGGAGGGGAACACAAATCCTGGCCTTTCAAAGTCCTCCCTTTCATTTGTGTTCAGCAAAACCAAGAAAGAAAGATGCTCTTGATTATCCTGAGATCATCTGCTGCAGGGTCAGCAGCTGCCTCAGGATGGAGGAAAATTAGAAGAAAAACAAAACAATGAAAACAA
Source organism: Mus pahari (assembly GCF_900095145.1). Classification (NCBI taxonomy): domain Eukaryota; kingdom Metazoa; phylum Chordata; class Mammalia; order Rodentia; family Muridae; genus Mus; species Mus pahari. The sequence continues at coordinate 18,701,047 of NC_034611.1, read as the reverse complement.
CAAAAGCCATTTGTGATCTCTGGCATGGTGCAAGCTGCTAGCCCTGAATGCCCCTTCTCAGTATTTCCTGGAAGCCAAGCTCCTTCCTATCCTCCCCCCTCTGCTCCAAGTGCCTGTCATCAGATGGCTCCAGCTTTAGGGGACAGCTTAAATTCCCAAGCCCAAATGAAGCTAAGATAAAAAGTTAATGAAATTTATCAATAATCTCCTAATCAATACAAATATATGGGCACATATTTGAATATGTATGTCTATATGCATGTATGTATGCATCCATGTATTATGTATGCATGCACGCATATATGTAAAACTTTCATAAAATGACTAGTCATTCACCAGCAGTTACTTTAATCAGTGACCCTGTGGCTATGTTAGATTTTAATCATATCTATAACCATCTTAATTACTTTGCCAGTGAGAAAGGCTAGAATCAGAAAATAATTACTAAATATTGCCTAATGATTAGAAGAGGGGGGCACAGAATCTGGACATGGATTTAAAAGTCATGCAATTACTTCATGGAATAGAAATTTTAGTCTTATACATCTAACTAAGCCTACAGTTGGTTTCCAGCCCCAAGCCCTCCCTCCTCCTGTCCAGCTAACAAAGACCCTTTGTCTGGGCATGAGTTTCCCACACAAGTCAGGGCAGTGAGCTTGGGAATCTCACAGTTGTGTCAGACGTGGTGGCGAGAACATGGGTTCTGTGTCAGCACTAAATTTCTCTCATTGCACTCCTGCAGTCACCATAATGTGACCCGTTATGTCATGACATAAAATAAGGACCTTCCCTTCTTAATTAAGGCAGTTGAGATTTTGTCTCATTTATAACAAAAATAATCATTGCTGATTAAAAAAAAAAAAAAAGAGCCGTACAGATTTGGCCACAGGCTCTTCAGACATATTGAAGTAATGAGTTAGGAAGGGAGAAATGGGCTATTTCACACTTAACCTTTTTGAAACAGGTAATGGACTGGAAGAGAGGAAGAGGGCTCCTAAGAAAATAATAATAATTAAAATACCCCAGAAATGATTAGCTGGGAGAGGGCTCAGTGGATAAAGTACTTGTCATATAAATTCTAATCCAAGGACCCATCTAAAGCCAAATATGGGAGCATGTGGCTGCGATTCCAATGTTCAAACATGAGATGGGAGGGAGAGATGGGCCAAGCCCATAGGTCAGTTAGTCAGGCATACTCAGTAGTAAAAAAAAAATAATAATAAAGGAAAAAAATAAAGAGAGAAAACCCCATCTTAAACAAAATATAAAATAAGAACCAGCATTTCAGAGTGTCTCTGACTTCCACATATGCCCTGTAGCAAACGTGTCANACACACATACACATGCATACATACTCGCTCGTGTGTATGCATGGACACACACACACACACACACACACACACACACACACGAAAAGTTCAGGAAATTCCAGAAAGTTTAAAGTACTGGAGCAGAGAATGCCTCAAACTCTTACCGGATATTCACTGGCTTAAAGAAAACCCTGAAATGATCTGTTTAAAGAAAGCTCCATTAAGGTGGTAATTAATATCTTTTCTGATTAAAGGCAGAATCACAGTTACCAAGGAACAAGGAAGCAGCGCCTGTTACAGCCACTGATTTGGGGAGAGAACCAGCCGTCTCTCATTTTACTGTAAACCACTCCACTGAGAAACCAGCGACCACCCCGGAACTCAGGGCCATATATGCTCAGAAGCCTCATTATAGAAAGTGATCAGTTCACAAAAGACCTCTTCACTCCAAATGGACTGGACGCATGCCAAGAACCATGGAGGAGCCGAGAACCTGTGCCCACCCACTGGAGCTCTTCCCAGGTCACCCATCCAGAACTTTGACATGGCCAGGCAGCAGGGGCGCGCTGCTCCATCACTGCCTGTCTGAATCTGTTCACTGCAAAATGAAGTTTTCTGGAAACCAGGGCTTGAGTAAAAGATCCATCTAATAATAAGTGGGAGACCAGAGGAGTTTGTATTGAAGCTTTCCCCTAGGTCTGTTTTCAATTTTCTTGCATTCTACAAGTTCTAAGAGGTGCAGAGTTACCGAGAATGTACAGTTTTGTTCCTGCATCAGTGAGGTGTCTGGGACTGGGGAAGGTTGGTTTTTAATCACTGTTGGTGAAACTGAGGACACCCTTGGGCAGTATGGGTTGAAACCTAAAGAGAACAGCATCTCTGGTCCAGCAATGGAAGGGATCTGAGGCTTCCCAGACAAACCTACCTGGGGAATGGAAAGACAAAACAAACAAACAAACTGAACAACAGCCTAAATAAATATTCACCAACAAAGTAACAGTTGCAATGATCTATCAGTGTTCTAGGATCCCAGGCCACATTAGATCCATGAACTATATCTGGAGGACACAGACATATGCTGTAAAATCATCATGCTCTCCCTCTCTTGCTAAACTTCCAGACTGGTTCTCACACCCATGCCTCTGGTTATGACTGGATTTGAAGATGAATTTTTTTTTAAAGGAGTCATTCAGGTAAAATGTGGTCAGAGTGGGCTCTAAACCAACATTTCTGATGTTCTCGTAAGAAGAAATTAGGACTCAAACATAAGCAGAAGAAATGTCACGCGAGGACAAGGGGGAAAGAGCCATCTGCATCGCAGGAAGAGACTCTGAAAAGATGCTGACTGTCCTGAGACCTTGACCTCTGTCCCAGACCTGTGTGGACAGATGTTCCTGATGTTTAAGGAGCCCAGACTGCCTTGGTTATTTATCATTGTTAACTGCAGACAGTGAATCCTCACTATTACATGTCAGAAAACTACTAGGTGTGAACATATTGTTCATATATTCCATGAAAAATCAAGTGGAAGTGCCTACTCTTTGTCATAGGTGGAGAGAGATTAGACTTGGGACCGAGATGGTGACTAATGGGGATTTTAGCCTTAAAAACAAAGGGTTGTGAGTGTACCAAGATCATTTGTGTAGCAAATTTTAAAAGTCTAGGCATATAGGTCACTGGTATACTGTCTGAGCTAGCACAAACAAATCTCTGACTCTTCCTCTGGGGGGAAAATAAAAGCAGTCAAGGAGAGTTACCCTTGAAAAGAAGGGAGAGAAGAAACAACATAGAAAGAGAGAAAGACCAAGAGCAATCTTCTTCCATGGCATTGTCATGAGCACCCACGCAGCACACTTCACTGGTTGAGTCTAAACCTCTCTGGGGAGTTACTGAATGCTCCAAAACCCTCTGTACACTTTCAAGCTGCACGTCACCGCACCCCCCATCTTTGTAAGGTTCAGCTCCTTTTTAACAGAATTCCTGAGGTTCTACCCTCCAAGTGAAGCTCCAATACGACCCACTTTATAAGCATGTTCAAAGTCTTTCTTGGTATAGTTTCTAGAGGGACACCACCATGATCTTATTTGTATTGATGACCTTGATGCCTAATGGTGCTGCAGCCAAATAATGCGTCTTTGGTTCCAAAGAGATGAGCGACAGGCATGTTCTCTCTACTGGGTTATTTTGTCATCAGTGTCTCTCAAAGGCCTAGCATGCCATCTGTCTCTTCACAGACTCTAGCAGTTTAAGTAATCACGACATACAGCTTGTCCCTTAAACTATGTAAAGGGGACATCAGCCAAGGCCCGTTTTTCTGTAAACTCTAATTAAAATGATTTTATTCAGTTCTGTGCCCACCGAGTTTTCAATTCTTTAAGCCGCAGTCAGATCTGAATAGAGCCTCTCATGTCTTCTGGCAGGCCTTACCTTTTCATGGGCTTGGGTGAGCACTCTCTCTCCAGGTTGGAGCAGGTGTGTTTCACATGCATGGCATTGTAGGAAGTATGGGTATAGTCATTCTCATCGCTGTAGTCAGGGCCAAGTAATGTCCGGGCCCAAGTCCCCATGTCGTAAGGAGGAAGGGTTCCTCCAAATTCAGAGGGCAGAAACTCGGGGTGTATTAGCTGGTGAAGACTGTTTAAATTGTTTCCATGTAGGAAAATCTGGAAAGGAAAAAAAAAATAACCAACATAGAAATTTAAAACATGACCAACTGTTTAATCTATTAACACAATTTAGCAAAGCCAAATTGGAAACACCTCTGGTGGCCATGGTGTTCAAAGAGGCAATTAGGTTGTGCCCATGGCTTAGTCATTATAAAAGGATATTTTATTGCTTGGAAAATGGGCTGTATTGATAGTCATTTTTTTAAAAAATGAAATTTAAGAATAGATTGGACATTGTTTGCCTATGATGAAGACTTGCGCATACAGTCATTTCCTACTTAATCCTACTAAGAATGGAACAGGGAGCCAGGTGTGGTGGCGCAAACCTTTAATCCCAGCACTTGGGAGGCAGAGGCAGGCGGATTTCTGAGTTCGAGGCCAGCCTGGTCTACAGAGTGAGTTCCAGGACAGCCTGGGCTACACAGAGAAACCCTGTCTCAAAAAAAAAAAAAAAAAAAGAATGGAACAGGGATACCAATAACTTCAAAACTGCTCATGTTTTGAGTACCCCTTGTCTCTCTGAGAACTCTGGTCCCCATAACCTCTCCAGTTCCAACCATCTTCTCAGGTCCAACCAAGAGCAACCTCTCACTGAAAAGATTCTGAGCCTTTGTCCATTCTGCGTCTCCTGCCTAACTTAGTCCCGGGCTCTGCCCGTGCTGACACCGTATACTCTCCCTCCTGTGAACTCCTCTATACTTGATGCTTCTAGGTCTGTCCCAGTTCATTCCACTGGGTCTTTGGGAGAGTGAGAGGATGCTGATATTTTACTCCTATAACAAGAATACCCCTTAGTTACAGGATGGCGTGTGTGTGTGTATTAGGTAGATGCTCAATTGGTTCCTACTCAGAGTAGAGCCATGACTGTAGAATGTGTTGTGGGAAGGCCTTTGTAGCAGTTTTTCCTTCTCACCTGCACAGAGCACTGATACCCAACAAGTTTGTGTTTTCTGAGCACACAGAGTATAATGATGCAAAGTGGCCAAAACGCGAAGGGGGAAAAGCTTCACATTTCTGCTCTTTTTAGATAAATCCACAAACCATATGTAATAAGTAGATAATTGTCACTGACTACAATTTAGAAATTGACCTTGAGAGTTGATTTAAACTACATCTATAATAATGTCGGTTATTATACACATTGCGGGCATAAAATGATTACATGCAATGCATAAGTTACACACAATTAACTATATGGAGTAAGTAAGTGGTACTCAAGTGGAACACCATCAATTACGCCTGGACACACATGCCACAGCTGGCAATGATGAAATTTAAATGTGAGTTTTAAAGTACCCATATTTGGATGTCAGCAACAAACTCCCACACTTTCTCCTGTGTTCACTGAACCTGTACTGTAAACACCACCATAAAGACAGAAGGGGAGGGAAGGTAATGTGGAGCTCTTCTGGGCGTTACAGTGCCCGGGAGAGCAATGTGCACTTTTGACATTGCTGTTGGACATGGCTGAAAGTTAATATAAAAAAAAAGATTTGTTGTAAATCAACTGAGATCTTCTGGCTTCTACGAAACACACTCTAGAGTGGCTGCTGGAGTATCAGACACACACCAAGTCTTGCCCTGGTGTCTACTCTAAGCATCTATACTCACACAGCCCACAGAATCGGGTCTTAAAGGACAGGATGTGCTGCTGAAGTTGCCTCTGTTCTGGGAACCCTCCTGATCCTGCAGTCCAGTGGAGAAGAACACAGATGTAGGCGGCTGGACCCACTTGTCCTGGGTTAGGAGCTCCAGAAACCCCCTGCTCTGTTTCATCAGACTGTGTCTACTGTGGGAGGAATTTCCCACCATCCCCTACTAGGTAGAAAATGCAAGCTCTGGGTAGTCTGAAGCCTTGTTGCAAACAATGTTGGGCATGTGGTTCCTGGTACTGTCCTGGGTAGACTATAGAATGTCTTGTAAGTCCCCTGCTTCTTGGTGCTGGTGATGTTCAGTTCTAATTTCTGTCCTTGTTTGGGAACAGGAACTTGTCCTCCAATAGTCCACTATAATGTTCTCTAAAACACAAGGTGTACTCAACGCTTAAGAATTAAGAATCCTCACCCCCTGGCAATGGGCAAAGGGATACCTTATTGGTGGTATTCTTATATCAGACAGGGACAGAGCAGAACACAGTCCCTTGTTCATCCTAGTTTGTTGTTTATTTTGGGAGCCAAAGCTGTTTTATGCCTAGGACTCATAAAAACCAAGTGAAATCAAATCCAGGCAGCATAACATGGAAGAAGGAAGATAGAGAGAAACCTGCAGACTGCAATGCCATCTACAGACCTGCCCTCCAGTGCATGGCACAGATGGACTATAAACACCTGCTTGCTGATATGCCAGGTGTCGTGGATGGAGGATGTCACCAGGGGCTTGCCTGCCATGTGGCCAGCCTGCAGCTAGAGCCACCAAAGTGTGCAAGTATGTCATGGTCAGATGGGAGAGAAGAGAAGCTTGAGCTTCTCAATAAGGATTCAATATTGATGGCATCACAGAAGCCAGGGCTCTTGAATCAGAATAATGAGTCATTGCAATGAACATTTGCAAATGACGATGTGTGGACAGAGGGATGGATGACTGCAGGGCACACTGTAATGTACTATAGCTTCCACCATGGGATGTTTTCTATGCTTTTTGTTTTTGTTGTTGTTTGATTGTGTGTGTGCGTGTGTGTGTGTGTTTTCATACAATTACGTATCATCAGTCACATAACTATAGATATGATCGGGGTAATCATGCTGCTCTGTATTCAGATATTAAACGGATACACTGTGACCCTTAAACACATACAACGTTCGCTTGTCAAGTAGGTTTTAGTAAAGTTGGTGGGGGGAAAACAGTAAAGGGTGAAAAGCAGTAAAAGTCATCAAGTGTCTGCTCACAAACGGCCTTGTGAATACGTTTTTATATACTGTCTCAATAAACGGCTCCAAAGAGTCTGCGGTGTAGGAGTGAGTTTTCGCACATAACAAACAAAAAAAGTCAGATTCAGAGAGCTAATGGGCGTGTGTTTCTCAGCTATAGAGCATGTCATGCTTTCCCTGCTCTGATGGAAGATGCTGGCTTCTCAAATGCTGACTGATGTAATTATTATATCAAGCTTTATTTTTAAGATTATTGCATTCAACAAACAATGTTTTCAACCTTACAGATGATGGATCTGGCAATTACTGTGGTCTATGAGAGAAAAAAAAAACATAAAGAACCACTTTTCACAGTGCTGATACAGGGCAAAATGTTAACTGCTGACATAGTCCATGAACAAGAAGTAGCAACTAGGTGAATGCTTATCATCCCAGGACTCCAGATACAGAGATAGGAGGACTAAGAATTTAAGGCTAGGGGCTAGAGGGATGGCTCAGCATGTAAGAGTACTTGATGTTACTGCAGAAGACCCAGGTTCTGTTGCCAGTATCCACATAGTAGCTCATAACTGTCTGTAACCCCAGTCTCATGGTATCTGATTCTCTCTGGGCCTCCATGTTCACTGTATGCTCGTGGTACATGTGCATACATACATGCAGGCAAATCAATGGCATACATAAAATAAAAATAAATAAATCTTTAAAAAAGAATTTGGGGCTAACCTGAACTACATAATAAGACCTTCCCCCAATCTCTCCCACAAACAAACAAACAAACAAACAAACATATCCCACATAAAAAGCACATCAAATAGGAGCAAGAAGTGGCTTCATAAACTATTTTTATAGGCATTTATAGCAAAATTGGTATCTGGTATTTGTGTACCTTCAAAGTTTCAAAGTTTGGTTTGTCTGGTGCTCTGAAGAGAACCCATTCTACAGAATTAAATACGAGTTATTTGCAAACCCCTGCTAAGGTGCAAATGTTCAAAAGTTGCAAAACCATGGTAAAAGCTATTGGCAGGGGCCAAAGGCCTGCACACACAGGACAGCACTATAATTGTCGCCGACACGTCAGGGATCCTCTCCCCCCCCCCCCCATTGAGAAGTTAAAAGACACTTCTTTTTCATTACCCGTTTTCTTGTCTTGTCTTTAAGGAATGGTTTGATGAGTGTGTACAGGGCGTGGATGTACCAGGGCTGGTTGACAAAATGGACGCCTCCAAAGCGAGCAGGAAAGCTGTCCTAGGAAAGAAATACAAAGCGTGAGACAGCCACATCGGTTACTGACACTCTGGGTGACAGCTGTGCCCAAGGGTCCTCTAGCAGAAGTCCCCACTTCCAGGGAAAGAAAGGGCTCAGATGCCCAGCTCTTGGCCTAGTTATCTTCCCCTGCCTTCCTCTCTCATTCCTCCTCCTCCTCCTCCTCCTCCTCCTCTCACTCCACAGCCTAATGTGCACAGAGTCCAGGCTGGTCTTCCCAAAGGGCAGTGACTAACTCATCGAGGTGCGCAGAAGTACGTGGGACCCAGACCATTAGAAGTCAGAATTTTTCATGGCATCGTATAACCACGCTTCAGTTCCCGATGGCTGAGCCCAGCTCTCAGTCTCTGCTCTCCCTCCATTTTCTCTCCATAATATCGTGTCAACTTGACAATAACCCAGAACTTGGACTTGCCCGGTGAGTGAGTAAGCTGCACAAGAAAGGGCTGCACAAGGACCCCAAAGAACCTAAGACTTGAGGTTCTCTCAGTGACCCTGGTCTGGCAACCTGGTCTGGCAGTCACTTCCTGGAGCTACCTGTCCACTCTACCCTGGATGCAGCTCCTCGGGAAAAAAGATCATTTGTTGTGTGAGGGCTGGTTGACCACCCTGACGGATCAAGAGCCCCTTCCTCTGCACGGTTTGCAAATATCAGGCTGAAAAGGCATCTTAAAAACGGCTCTTAGTTTGGAATCCAGGCCAGAGCAGGAGCCTGTGACTTGAAAGCTAGTATGTCTCTCTTTGAGCCTTAGGGGTCCCCAGGGGGAGGGATCTTGGCGAGGAAGTCTTGAAGTGTGGTTTCAGCAGATTGGGTTTGTCGGTGGCGACTGATGGGATTTAAAAGGGGAAACACCTAAATGCTATTTGAGCTGCCATGCTTGCTGTCAGTGAGGTTTATTGCAACAAACATCTTGTAAAGTGTTAGCAGGAGAAGAAGGGCAGCTAAGCACTCTCCGTGGGTATATGAAATGCCATGCCCGGCTCACTTTTAGTATAATAACAAACAAAGAGGGCTATTAACTTTTCCCAGAACTCCCCGTGTCCGCAGGATGCCTCTGCATCTGCCACAAGGAGACCTAGTTTCAGTGAAAGTATATGGAACTTAAAGGCTGACATTTGAAAATCTTAAAAATAACTTTTACTTCTACCTAGACATTTTACAAAATAGGACATGATGAAATATTTTGAGGGCTAAACTAGAGAAGTTCAGTTTATTTATTCACTTTATTTAATCACGATTTGTAAAAACCCAGTGGAACCGCCACTGAATAAAGGGATGGGATAAGTATTTGCCATGAGTGATTTTCTCCAAACATGGCATGGCCGTTGCCCTCTTGAATTCTCCACAGATGTGATTACCAAAGGAGATCTTGAGTAAATTCATTTTTCTTCTGTGAAGGAGAGAGAGAGGGGGGCATAGGAACTGTACTACAGGGAGGTCTGGCTGTCACTCAGTACTCAGTAAGGCTCAGCAAGGGTAGTTGCCTTCACTGTAGAACAGCCATGTTCTCTCCTGCACGCATGAGCACTTTCTCACGCACACTCATCAAGCTAGACTTGGGTAAGATTGTTTCTTGGGTCTGTCTGGGAAGAACGGATGCTTGTCTCCCGGGAAGTTCATGAACAGTGGTTGGTGCTCTTACTCCTCTACATTTGATTTCAGAAAGGTCCAAGCTGTGAATAAGGTGTGTGTGTGTGTGTTGGGGTTTTCTTTGTACTAAGCTTTGAACACAGGCCCTTGCTCAGGCTAGGCAAACGCTATGTGAACAAACTACTCCCTAGCCAATGCTGTCTTTTTATGTCTAGTCCAAGGTCTAGCAATGTTTTTGGTTCCTACAAACAAGAGGCTGTCCCTCCAAGCACTTCCTGTCTAAGATGGGCTACACCCCAGGTCCCTCCTTTATGGTCCTTTTGATCTCCTCTTCGGAGATATAACTTACATGATGAATGTGAGTTCTGAGAGGCAATAGAAAAAGAACGAGAATGGAGAATGGAGCATTTATTTATAAAAACCAAACTTTACTCTCTTTGTGTGACTTTTTTTTTTTTACTGTAACTAATAAGAATATTTATATTTCTTCTGATAGTCTTTTGCATTCTATATTTTTAAGTTACTAAAGTGGAAGGAAAAGCTAAAAAGTACTTGAGAGACAGTAGGAAAAATCATAATGACAATATTAACTTTTAAAGATACCTGGAGACATTTAGGTTTTGCCTACAAACCTCAATCATCGAAGACGTCAGAAACCGGCCTCTGTCTGTACCAAGGGAGGTCGAAGAGAAGCGTTCTCTCTCAGCCACTGTAAGTTCTAATGTGTGTGCCTGAGAGCAGTGCATGCTTTTACTGCCCTTACACAAGTCCGCCAGTGAAAACATGCAAACACAACCACGTGGACCCAAACCTTGCAGTTTTGAGCTTGGGTTCAAGTTAGTAGGTCTTCCTGTTTGGTGACTGCCATATGCAAATGTTTTTGGTAGAGACTGGCTGTGTATTACTGTGGGGTGAGGCACAGAAGGAGAATGTTAGAATGAAAACACCCATTGCTGTAGTTTGAATCTGGAATATGCTCCACGGTCTCATGCTTTGACCCCTGATTCTCTCAGGTCACAGGGATGTTTTGGGAGGTTGTGGAACTGTGAGTAGAATGCTAGGGGAGGGCCTTGGAAGGATACAGGTCAGCCTCACTTCCACTTTGGAAGACGCTCTGAATCTGTCAATCTTTGGCTACCATGCTCCAAGCTGATCCAACCACTAAAGCCTTGAGTGTTTTCTCTGAACCTGTTAGTGAAATGAATTCCTCCTTCCATGATGTCCTGGCAGAATTTCTGTCACAGCACAGTAATGATGAGGTAATGACTAATATGACACTTTCAGTTAGCACCTGCCAGTGTGGCCCCCCCTTGGCTGATCACATTAGCCAACTGCAGGCAAAGGGGAAGTTATCATCACACGTAGGCGTCTCCCACAATCCTCAGGGATCTCGGGGAGGTGCGTGTCTAGAACAGATCTCAAGTGGGTTGGCCTTGGTTCAGTTAGTCCATGCATTGCCTTTCATCATTTAGCATGTACTTCTGTGTGTCCATTATACCAAACACTGGGTTACATTGTGTAAACGGTCCTTGCCTTAAAAGTGAGTTGCCAGAGTCTGTTTGCCTCCTATAACTCCAATATTACCTGATTCCCTTACCATATTAGCAAAGGCAGCCTAAACTGTCACCCTAGTGAAGCTAAAACTAAACAAGAAGCATTTGGATATGGGGCATGCTGTAAAATTCCCAGAGATTCAGGACCTTCATCACCATGGTCAGCAACGCCATCACCAATATCTAGGATGCAGATGATGATAATCTCTATGGAAATCATCTGGAGAGTCAGGTCTTCCCACAAACTTGCATCAAACATGATGGCTCCTTTTCCTTCCCCACTGGGTACTTCTATTTCTATATTTATAAAATATTCCACCCAACAGAAGAATACATTTTCTTTACACATTTTGCATGGGGAATACACCCAAGAGAGAGCAACCCAGGCCAGAAAAAAATAAACTAAAGTAAAATAAATGCAGTCACAAAACCATATTCAAAACTGAAAAGGGACTCAAACCAAAAGAACAAAACAAAACAAAACAAAAACAAAAATAAAAAACCTGGAAAATTTTCAAAGAATTGGAAAGAAAACCACAAGATTCTAAGAAATGCATAGATGGGTCACAGGATGTCTCAGGGAAAAAAAAATTTAAAAATGTGTCACTGAATGAAAATGAAAACACAGTCCATCAAATACACAGGAAACAGCTAGCCTACTTCTCGTGGGGAGATCTGCCAAACTGAACGTGCGTTGAACAAAAGAAGAGGGGCTTCAAATCAATAATGTGAAGCCCACTGGAGTTTGGAGACGAAAACAAAGCCACAGCCAGGAGCAGAAAGGAAACAATGAAAACAAGAACAGAAATCAATGGTGTTTAAAATGGAAAATTGGCCAAGAAAATCAATGAAACCAAGACTTGGTTCATTGAGAAGGTATATAAAACTATTCAGCCTTTTATCAAGACTGACAAAGAGGGATATAACGAAATACCAATGTCAGCAACAAAACTGCGCCTGTCGCACAGCTTCAAAAGGAGAGTCAGGGGACAGAAATACAGTCCCACATGGGGATGTGGCAGCTTAGAGGACAGGAATCACTCTTGAATTTCCAAGTTGCCACAGCTCATCAGGAAACAGGTAATTCCAATAGCCCTCCAATTACTAAGGAAATTAAAATTGTCAAAAAATATGTTTTAGGCATATGTGGTTTCATTTTTTAAAAATCCAATTCTATACACTCTCTTTCAGAAAATAAAAGGGACGTGTCCCAATTCACTCATGAATCTGAAGTCAAGACTAGACAAGAATGATGCTAACAAATCAAACGACCAACCACTATTTAAACTATTCAATCCTGAGTGCAAACGAAAAATTCTTCACAGTAGATTGGTAAATGGAGCCTAGCAATTTTTGCAAAGAATTACATACATTATGACTAAGTAGGATTTAGTCTACCCTACAAGTCTGGCAAAATTTCAAAATCAGTCATAACTGTACTACCATCTTCTAGCTTTTCTAGCTGGTACTTTGACATATGGGGTCTTCCTGTCCAGAGAGAGGGTATTCCAGTTAAGAGAAAGCAAATGAGGTTCTTGGGAGCTGTCTTATGGCAGGTGGATGAGTCACTCCATCTCCCACATATCTACTGACCTCTTTCCCAGGCCCTTGAACTCTGCACTGCTAGTCTTTGCACATAGCAGTCCAGGTTCAGAACCTAGACTACTGGTGAAGCCCCCGCACCTGAGAGTCCTTGAAACTATTCTAACTAACCAATCTTAAGCCTCTTTAGGCCCCATTTCTCTTCCTTAATCATTCTTTACTGTGAAAAATGCATCCCATGCCTAAGCTTTCTGTCATTTTCAGAAAACAAAAGGTGTCTATATTCAAGAGGTAGGACTAGATAAAGAGACTAGACTAGTAGACTTAACTCAAAAGCATGATCCATACAACAGAGGAAACAGAGGACTAGTATATAGAATACACACACACACACACACACACACACACACACACACACACACACACACTCACTCACTGACTGAAACACAGTAGTACTAGAAGAACACGAATATATAACCCAATTAGTACATGTATAAAAGACTTGAAGGAACACTCCACTAAAGAAAACATACAGATGTCAAATAAGCACAAGAGACATGTTCTACACCATTAATCGTGAGCAAACTGCACCAGAGAACCATACTCCAAACCTGTCAGAACGGAGTTAAAACTGATGACCACTTGGGGGGCTGGCAAGCTGTCCCAGTGATGAGACAGCTTGCTGCACAAGCATGAGAACTTGTGTACAAATGAGCAGCACCCACATAAAATGTCACATAGAGCTGTACTTGAGCCTATAAACTTGGTAGTGTGGAGGGCAGGGACAGGAAAATTGCTGAGGTTAGTGGCCTATGATTCTACTCAAAATGAAGAGCTTCAGATTCAGTGAGAGACCCTGTCTCAAGGAATAAGATAGATTGTGACAGAACAAGGCATTTAATATCTTCTTCTAGCCTTTGCATGTAGGCAAGTAGTCATTCACAGATGTGCACATATATGCACACACACATATATATCTAATTCTAAATGCTGAGAAAGCTCTAGAGGAATGAATTTAGTCATTTACTAATAGGGAATAGAAGAAAATTTGCCAATTTTCAGAGTCACACGTTATATCACCAACCAAATATTTTATAATAATTTAGCCCAGAGAAACTAAGACTTATTTAAACACACACACACACACACACAAAACCTGAAGTGTGCCTAGAAGCATTATTTGTGGTAGTCAAAGTGAACAAAACCAGCAAAAATAAGTGACTAAAATATTGTGTCCATCCGGTAGGACACCAGTAACCAACTAAAGGTAAAATTAATGCTATATGCAATAACCCTAGTTGTTCAGGTGTGTGTGTGTGTGTGTGTGTGTGTGTGTGTGTGTGTGTGTGTGTGTGTGTTAAACATGGTGGTGTACACCTTTAACACAAACATTCATGAGGCAAATATATCTAGGTCTCTGTGAGTTCAAGGCCAGCTTAGTCTGCATCATGGTGTTCGCCTGAGTTATATAGTGAGACTCATGTCTCAAAAAAATAAATTCTCCGAAGTTATATACTACGGGATTCCACTTTTGTTGTATTCTTGAAATGTAAAACTTAAGAGTTGGATAGAGGGTTGGGGGTAGTAGTGGCTTGGAAAAGGGAACTTGAATATTTCTTATGGTGATGGGATGCCCTAATAACTTTAACCACAAAAGAAAGATAGTTGTTTCTGCCTACATAGAATATTAATAATGAAAAAAGTCCAAGTAAAGCCCTGATTCCAGGGTCTTCTAGTTTCCCTGTGTGTCATAGATGGTGTTCAGTGGTCCTTGCCTTCTCTTAGTGTGCCCACCATTTTTAATGGTCACACTGGCCACACTTGACTTCCACGCTGGCATTGTTGTTCAAATGTCACTTAGCTGCCTTGCTGTGTGTTTGGTCAAAATTTAGGGGTGTCATGGTACAGGAAAAAGCATTTTGTTTCTCCTTCACTGATGATCAAATATTGTTGCTGCTCGTGGCTGTAGGTTACAGTGTAGCACTTACTGGAGCTGTTGGTAAGACTTGTCACGCCCGTGGCTAAGGTACTTTACAACATGATTCAAAAACACATCTAAGCCCCAAATCACTTAGCCTTGGGAAGCCTAGGGAGCTACACTCTCTAGCTCTCAGATGCCTGGGTCTCTTCCTCATGCTTTCATAGCGAAACTATTAACAGGACTACTAAAATTCAGAAAACTGACGACTCACCTCATTGCTTAAGATGCTGCTAAAATATAAATGTAAAACAGAGAGATGTCACGGGAGTTCTCCTCTTACTATGATCTCCTTCCTTTTGTAGAAATTAGCCCCGAGTGTCTTCTGGGCCTAATTCGATTTCATTTATTCCCCTCATGCACGCCCTACCAGTGACATTTATTTCTCACTTGAAAGCGGGAGGAGAAAAACCTCCTTAGCAATGTAAATTGGCTTCATTGATGCAAGGGACCCTGTAAAAATGCCATATTGCATGATGATGGATTTCTATCATGCCACATAGCAATCATTAGTGTAGAAATAACTATGCGTGTGTTTGCAGAGAGATGAAGAACTCATGCAAAAACTGTGCATGAGAGTAGATCTGCATATCAGTAATCAGTGTGAGAGAGCAGACAAGCTGCTCACCGGGAAGAAGGCTGGCAATGGTGTATCTGACCAAAGTGTGGTTTGTCTCCGGTTCTTCTGGAGGGTAGTGCTAACCCCTAAGTAGTTGGATCAACTCAGTGTTGTCTTGGGTTCCAAGGTGCAAAGGCTATTATTGTATACTGAGATCAGTATGTGTTACAGGTAGTCTCCTC
This sequence comes from Mus pahari, assembly GCF_900095145.1. NCBI lineage: Eukaryota > Metazoa > Chordata > Mammalia > Rodentia > Muridae > Mus > Mus pahari. Next base: position 18,685,476 of record NC_034611.1, on the reverse strand, counting down.
TACGTCTGAATAAATATATATATCTCCCAATGAGCAAAACTTCCCTCTGCCAAACATGGTAGGCTAGCTGATGAAGCTTAGGTTACAACTTACACAACATACCTGGACCTTCATTTCTCAATTGCTTGTGGATCTCCAGTTCAGGAAGCAATGCTAAACTCCCTTACAAAGGCAAAAGTAGAAGGTACAGGCTATACCAAAGACATCCCCTCAGTAAGACCATTGTCCAGGAAGAACCAGGAGTGGCGGTGCCTTGTGTGAAGGGAAGATATGGTCTCAGGCTCAGAGGCCATGCTTTTCAGGTGTTCTCCAGTGAAGAGAATTTAAACAGTCAATAACTAAACATAAAGATAGGAGGATGTTCATGTCCTGCTGTAGCTAAATTTAAAAAAAAAAAAAAGCCTTATATAAATAACCCAGCCAGGCCAGGCATGGTAGTGCACACCTACAATCCTAGCATTTGGGAGACTGAAGCAGGAGGATTACATGGTCAGCCTGAGCTATAGAGAAGAAGTTGGAATCCAAAATTTGAAACATTCTGATTGCAGTAACATGAAGTTTCAAAGTTATTTTGATTTGCATTTTTTAATTGTTAAACATGATGGGCATTTTTTGACATATTTCATTGCAGCCAATTCTGATACTTCTATTAGCTAACGATGAGATCCATAGCTAATTTCTAAATGGCTCATTTGTTTTCTTGAATCTCTCTTAAGTTCTTTATGCATTATGGATAGTAATTACGTTGGGTGTATAGCTGTTAAAGGTCCTCTTCCATACAACAAACGGGTTCCCTTCTAGCTTGATTATTTCCCAAGCTGAACAGAAGCTTTTAGTTTTGTGAGGTCCCAGCTGTCAGTTGCTGGCCTTTACGCCTAGGCAAATGGAGTCCTCTTCAGAAAGTCCTTTCCTGCACCTTTATCTTGTAGGGCACTGACTGTTTTCTTTAAGCAGATTTAGTGTTTCAGGCTTGCAGGGTGATACCTATGGACCTAATTCCATTCTTCAACATATGGACACCCAGTTTTCCCAACAAAATTTATTGAAGGTGTGATCTTTTCTTTAAACTTTATGCTTTTGACTGCTTCCCCAAATATTGGGTGTTTGCAGTTACACATACTATTTGGGCCATCAGCTCTGTTCAGTGTGTGTTTTCGTTTCAGTATCACACTGTTTTTATTACTACAGTTTTGTAATATATCTTGAAATGTGAAATGGTAATCCCTTTGGCATTCTTTTCTGATTCCATATGAGTTTAAAGATGTTTATTTTTTTTTTCTATTTCTGTGACAAATGCGGTCATTTTTACCGGGATTGTAGTGATTCTGTACATTGCATTTGGTGGAATGGTGACAGCTAGACTTATTGTGGGTATTAGGATAACTACATAGAATGCAGTTAGGAAAAAGCAAACTGTACTAGTTTAGTGGAGTGGCAATACTAGGCTCTCCCATAAGATCCATAATCCTACAGGCTCCAGACAGTTCCTTAGGTTTCTGTTCCTAGGCTTGCGTTCCTTCCCGGTAAGGAGGTCTTAAGTCCAATTAGGCAATGTATAGTTTTTACCAATATATAATTTCTGCTGTCACACAGTTAGGGACATTTTTGTCATGCTGGTCCTTGTTGTAGTTCATGGGTATCATGACTGGCTTCGGCTACTGATTGCTTCTCTCCACTGGCAGCTTTAATAACACCTTCAAGTACTGTGAAAGTTATTCCTCAGGAAGGAGGATTTCAGATCAGAGCCAGCTCAAGCTGCAACGTCCTCTGTCTAAAATGCATGGAGTCTTCAGCAGTAAAGACTTACCTTCAACATCTGGGAGACAACAAAGGGAAATAATGGTGACCTAGACTGGTTTTGGAGTCTCCTGGACCCCTCCCACCAACAACCTGGAAGGAGAATTCTCATGCCTAACACTGTGGTTTCTGCCACATACTCTATGGTTCATGTGAAAAGAATATAATCAGCCATGGAATATATATATATATATATATATATATATATATATATATATATATTAGTATATTTATTATTTATCCCTCCTCTATGCCTCTCTATCTTTACTTCCTTCCTTCTCTTCAGTTAAATCCCCACCCTTTTCCTATTTTCTCCTTGTCACTGGTGTCCTGCTATTTCCCTTTTCTCCATTCATGCTCACTCTCTTCCACCTTCCACCATTATCACTTCTCACCTTCTTGGTTTCTGACATTACTCCAGGCTATGGACTACACTTGAAGATTTGGTGCTAGGAAGCACAGATGAGAGGGAATATGTGACGTTGTCCTTCTGGGTTGAGTTACTTCACCCAATATAGTTTTATCCATTTGCCAGCAATGGTTATGATTTGATTTTTCCTACCATATTTTCATGATCCATTCATCAGTTGAAGGACCTTCAGGTTGTTTCCATTGCCTAGCTGTTGTGAATAGAGATGCAGTGAACATGGCAGAGGAAGTGTCTATGAAGTAAAATGTCCAATCATTCAGGCCTATGCCAAGGAGTTGTATAGCTGTACCTTAGAGTAGATTTATTCTTAGTTTTTGTTAATGATAGTTCTTAAACCCTTTAACCTCCCTTGTATCCCTGCAATGGAAAAGAAAGGATACGGGGGAAAGTGGACCTGTTTAGAAAGGTTCTTTAGAGCAACTCCCATATATGCTGTTTGGAAATCAGCAGTTCAATTCACAGGTCAGAGGCAGCAGCTCGATCCACTCACAAACACTTCACAGATACATCAGCAGTCCAGTCTGATAGAGTCAGAAAACATGGATCAGCCGAGGTGACACCTAGCAGAGACAGCCAGGGCTCAGCCTCAGCACAAGTCAGCACGAAGGACCCAGAGGAATGCCAGGAGAGTCTATTAGCTGTGCCTCTCTCAGCAAAGTGAAGACCAGTGAAGACTCGAGACCAACGAGCATTGCACAGCTGCTGTACCAGCAAGCCAAGCTCAGGCCCTGTCACTGTCCATTGAGTCCTTTTTTTATGCCAGCAAACATCACATGTCCTTCATGGCTCTTGTCTCAGCATGTGTCTTGCCTCAGTACATGTGCCTGACTCAGCAAGCCTCACCCTGCCAATCAGCTGAGTTTGCAGAAGTGGCAAGAAACTGCGGCACAGTTCCAGAAGTTTTGTTGGTGCATTTCTCTCTATGGAGCCCCCACAAATGCAGCTCAACTATGCACTGTAAGGCGGACCAATTCATACGTGTTGTTAGCAAAGAATCATTCATCATGTGTCCTTCCATGTGCTTAATTTAGCAGAACATTCTTTCACATGTGTCCACTTCAGGAAAACACTCTTTCACATGTTTGCCCCAGAAAAACACCACCCAACACAACTGACTTTCCAAAGAATCCTTAGTTTCCAGTTCAGTTTTTTACATTGATTTTTAAAGAGGCTGCAATCACATGAACAGTGAATGAGGGCTCCACACCCAGCATTTATGATCACTTGTTTTGTTGGTCTTAGCCCTTCTGAGTGGGGTAAGGCCCAGGGATCTTTACAGAAGAGGGCCTGAAAGATTGTGAGAGTCAGGGGAGAGGAAAGACTGCTGTATTACGCCTTCTAGAATGAGAGGAAAGCAACTCCTGTGATACCTCATTAATATGAGTGCCTAAATTATACCTGAACAATGACATGCTAACATGGAAGAGGTCCCTACACCTATACAAAGAATACAGGTACATAATTATGCCAAGAAAGGGAAAACTAATTTTTCTCAGGGATGTGCCCCTAATTTGTTATCCAGTAACAAGTGGTCAGCCTTAAAATCACACACACACACACACACACACACACACACACACATATATATATATATAATATTAATATATAATATAATATATTACTATAGAATATCAAAATGTTAATATTCTATATTAATATAGAATATATTATATAATATATAATATATATTAAGCATACTCAACAGGTTGTATTTTTATGTGGGTACATTCATGTATATAATATATAATATGTTCTATGTATGAATATATAACAATAATAATTAGGGAAATAACATGAATTTTGAGAGGGAGGGCAGATAAGGAGAGTTGGAGAGATGGGTAAATGATATAATTTATTTTTATTACAAAATCATATAATTTTATTTTTATTACAAAAATTAGACTAGATGAGGGAAAAAGCAAACAAGAATTTAAAGCAGAATCCTACATATTCAGTTATATTTTCCTCTATAATCATAAAATGCAGTTAAACACTTTAGCCATCAAGGAGATAAACAAAGCTTATGTGAAGAATAAAAACATGTGCCTGTATTTGACAGTCTTTAGGACTTAATTAGCGAATTGGAACCCCTACATTTTACTTAGCTCATCATTTTCCCAAGAACACACTGACAATATGATATTGATGGAAAAATGAGGAGCAAGATGGAGAAATAAAAGGAGAGAGGAAAGAATAACTGAAAAAAAAATGAGGTAATGTGTCTGTGTTGAATTTTCAGTAAGGTAGCAGAGAACTGACTGTAAATTTAGAGACTGTCTTGATGGCAATGATACCTGCCTGTGCCTGAGGGGACATCATTTAGTATAGGAAAACCAATGCTATCTAATTGATCTGAAGGCAAGATGTTCATGCGGTACAATAAAGGCACAGCTGTTATGGGAAAAGGAAACACGCTCTGATTGGATTTGAGGCCTCATCACAGGAAGGAACTGTATACCTGGTATTGTAACCCTGGTTGGGCAAAAGCTAACTCTAGGGTTGAACCTGCTACTGTTGTTTTGCTGTCAAGTTGCCTTCTAAATATTTAGCTTTTGCTCATAGACTTTGACTGCTTTCAGCCTTGGTCTAGAAGCTTCGTTTTGCAGTGGGTAAAGGTCAATGCATAGATATATAACTGGTTAAAACTCTGAGGATATGAGACAGAGTGCTCAGTCCAAACAGGATATCCATATCAATTGCTTCCTTTATTTCTTACTTAATAAAGTTCCACATAGAAGAGCTACCTACCTCGCTAGCTCTGCCAATCTCACTGATGGCCAGACAAGACGACCAGAGAGGTGACCTCTGCTAGGACTCAGATAGAAGGGACAGAATATAAATCCATCCACCTGATCACTCTGTATCAGCAGAACTGAACCCAAGCACTGGAAACTTAATTTGCTATAAAGATCACGTCCAGCTTTTCAAACCACACTGACCCGAAGGAGGGGTTATATTTGACTATTAGATAGCAAATACATTATGGTTATTACACAATACTTCATCTTCATTCAAGTTTCCCCAAGGACCTGTAAGTGGTAAATAGATGATTGCTGGTCGTTATTTAAAAGCCAATTCGCAGAAAAACCCAGCTCCCTTCGAATGGCTGCTTCACAGAGGAAATCGATGCCAGCAGAGACAGTTTGCTTTATGTGATTCACCCTGCCAGTTAGTGCTTAAGCTCCCAAGTCCTGATGCCCCAGTAAGAAGGGAGCTCGGCAGAAAGATCACAGAGGTCATCCAGTCTAAGACGCTTGCAAATGCTGGATGTCTAATCCGGTGACTCGTCCTTTTGGTCTGTATCTAATTTTGCAACAAGCAAGTCCAGGAATACTTCAATCATAATAGATACAACTTAAAGAGGAAACACTGAATATGGTACTAGTTAGTAGTGAATTATTCATGGGCTGGGAAGATGGCTCAGTGGGTAAAGTGCTCACTGCACAGGAATGGAAGCCATTGCTGGGATCTACAGTGGGGTTCACATGTGTAATCCCATGTGAAGGAAGGCAAAGATAGAGAAATCGGTGGAAATCTGAGGCTCTCTGGCTGGTCTAGACCAAACAGTGAGATCTGGGTTCAGTGGGGAGGGACTCTTACCCAGAAGACAATGTGAAAAGTTCTAGAGGAAGACACCTGATATCAACGTCTGGCCTCAATCTGTGCACAGAGGGCTAACCACACCTGTATACACATATGAATACACACACACACACATACACACACAAACACACACACACACACCTGTTCATAAGCATTATTTGGATCATGTGAATCAAAAAAATGTATTAATGAGTTTTATATTCCACCTTATCTATGATATGTATGTGGAGAATGGATTTGGTGTCATTTTAAGAGCAAGATGACAACACTAACAGAACCTATAGGGATATATGTTGGCAACTGGGACCTGGGCCCACACAGAAGAGACAGTAAGATTCAGAAGACCCAGTGCCAAGACCCCCACTAAGACAAGAGTGGCTATAACTTGTGCATTGTCAAATGGCTCAGCACACAATAGGTATATTGTATTATATTATAATATAGTAGCAATATATTCCGTTTTTGCAGCATCCATGTGACTTTGCTATTTTGTTGGGTGTTAAAACATATATATGCGTTGAAGGCAGATGCCAGTAAATGACTTGAGAGGAATTTTATTCCCTCTTCTTTAGAAAGGTGTCATAGCTGGAACTGATGTTAATTATTCCCCCGCAATCCTTCAGTACATTGAAAGAATGTATTAAATCACCCTGAAGCTCACAAGCAAGTGTGCATCAATCTACGTTGTTTAAAACAATATCCCATTTACCCCATCTTTCTGCTCATCAGTCTGCAATTGTGAGTCGGGGCCTAAACTAATTCCTGACAACCCCATTGTCCAGAGAAGACTCTTACTGTCATCTAACTACATTAATGGTTTCAGGAAATATAAAACTTGATTTAGACATGAATAAAGAGTAGATGTATTTCTACGTCTAAAGACATCTAAAGAAATGATGGGAATGTAGGATTTATAACAGCCTTGACACATTAATTTATGTGCTGCATAGGTCTGAGTGCTCTTTGAAGGCCACAACATAAAAAGCACAATTAGTTTCTTGGTACATGCCAACCATTATACATGCCTGAGTATTTTCATCATGAAAAAAGCAGGATCTATTGACATAAACAAATATAGCTAAATACGTTAGAAATGACTAGGGAGAAAGGAATAGCTCACCTGTAACACTCATTACATTCTGAATTCCGCTGTCTGTGCTTTTAACTCAGCTATGTGAACCTTGGGAAACCCAATGGCTGAGAGAGAGGAGATTATTACTAATAAAATTAAGAAAGTTTCCATTAAAAATGTGCCAGCATTCTTATAATGTACCCTGGGCATTGTGGCTTTCCTGTTTTTTATTAGTTATACAAATTCTCATAAAAGCTTTATATTTTATACTAGTAGTAAACATTGAATTGGCTGAATGTGATACCACTAAGCGATTCTATTGATAATTAGTTTGTTCAGAACTTGATATTATTCTTTTAAGGAGTTTTATTAAATTATTCCCCCCACACCCTTCTGCTGAATGACATCATTACAGAGTATATGGAAGGAAAAAGCCGTGTTTTTAAATTATTTACTTATTTTTTAAAACAGATATGTTTTTATTAGATATTTTCTTCATTTTCATTTCAAATGCTATTCCCAAAGCCCCCTATGCCCTCCTGCCCTGCTCCCCAACCCACCCACTTCCCCTTCCTGGCCCTGGCGTTCCCCTCTACTGGGGCATATGATCTTTGCAATACCAAGGACCTCTCCTCCCATTGATGACTAGGCCATCCTCTGCTACATATGCAACTAGAGACACAGCTCTGGGGGGGGGGTACTGGTTAGTTCATATCATTGTTCCTCTTATAGGGTTGCAGACCCCTTTAGCTCCTTGGATACTTTCTCTAGCTCCTTCATTAGGGGCCCTGTGTTCCATCCAATAGATGACTGTGAATATCCACTTCTGTATTTGCCAGGCATTGGCATAGACTCACAGAGAATCAGGGCCCTTTCAGCAAAATCTTTCTGGCATATGCAATAGTGTCTGGGTTTGGTGGTTGTATATGGGATGGATCCCCGAGTGGGGCAGTCACTGGATGGTCTTTCCTTCCATCTTAGCTCTGAAGTTTGTCTCTGTAACTCCTTCCATGGGTATTTTGTTCCCCATTCTAAGAAGGAGCAAAGTATCCACACTTTGGTCTTCCTTCTTCTTGAGTTTCATGTGTTTTGCAAATTGTATCTTGGGTATTC
>NC_034611.1:18674410-18677411 GCF_900095145.1 Mus pahari | reverse complement strand
TTGTTCCCCATTCTAAGAAGGAATGAAGTATCCTAAGTATCCACACTTTTGTCTTCCTTCTTCTTGAGTTTCATGTGTTTTGCAAATTGTATCTTGGGTATTCTAAGTTTCTGGGCTAATATCCACTTATCAGTGAGTGCATACCATGTGTGTTCTTCTGTGATTGGGTTACCTCAATCATGATGATATCCTCCATATGCATCCATTTGCCTAAGAATTTCATGAATTCATTGCTTTTAATAGCTGAGTAGTACTCCATTGTATAAATGCACCACATTTTCTGTATCCTTTCCTCTGTTGAGGGATATCTGGGTTCTTTCCAGCTTCTGGCTATTATAAATAAGGCTGCTATGAACATAATGGAGCATGTGTCTTTATTACAAGTTGGAATATCTTCTGGGTATTTGCCCAGAAGAGGAATAGCTGGATCTTCTGGTAGTACTATGTCCAATTTTCTGAGGAACCGCCAGAATGATTTCCAGAGTAGTTGTGTCAGCTTGCAATCCCACCCAGAATGGAGGAAGGAGTGTCCCTCCTTCTCCACATCCTTGCCAGCATCTGCTGTCCCCTGAATTTTTGATCTTAGCCATTCTGACTGGTGTGAGATGGAATCTCAGGGTTGTTTTGATTTGTCATTTCCCTGATGATTAAGGATGTTGAACATTTTTGCAGGTTCTTCTCAGCCATTCGGTAATCCTCAGTTGAGAATTCTTTGTTTAAAGCTGGGGTTTTTAATGTGCATAACTCAAGTCCATTACCCTAGCCACAAGCTCTCCATGAAGTTCTTACTTAGGAAAGAAGAAGCCCATTACGTAAGGAAAATACTTACAAAGGGTTTGCTGCGTTCTTGAGACTTAACTTTATATTCCATACCATTATCATTCTTTCTTTAAGAGAAAAAAAGAAAACTTGGTTTTATGGTAACATTTTATCCATTGTAGTCACTGAATATCTGTTTGTCCTGTTATATCATGAGCAAAACATATGTTTCAGGACACAGCTGATGTTGTTAATATTTTTAAAAATTCTCTCTCTTAATTTTTAATGGTCATCCTAATCTAGGATTCAATGCATATACATGTTTATGACCTTTAAGAATATGACAAAAAAGCTTTTCTGGCCCTTAAAGGCATTGTACTGGCTAATTTTGTGTCAACTTGACACAGCTGGAGTTATCACAGAGAAAGGAGCTTCAGTTGGGGAAATGCCTCCATGAGATCCAGTTGCAGGGCATTTTCTCAATTAGTGACCAAGGGGGAGAGGGCCCCTTGTGGGTGGTGCCATCTCTGGGCTGGTAGTCTTTGGTTCTATAAGAGAGCAGGCTGAGCAAGCCAGGGGAAGCAAGCCAGTAAAGAACATCCCTCCATGGTTTCTGCATCAGCTCCTGCTTTCTGACCTGCTTGAGTTCCAGTCCTGCATCCTTTGGTGATCAAAAGCAGTATGGAAATGTAAGCAGAATAAACCCTTTCCTCCCCAACTTGCTTCTTGGTCATGATGTTTGTGCAGGAATAGAAACCCTGACTAAGACAGGCGTCTTTCAGCATGTTACTAAACCAGTGTATATCCACCTTCCTCCTTACAATTCTTCAGGTTATGATGATTGTTCAGTGGTATAACCTGGTTTCTGGGGACTGGACTCTGCCAGGCATTTTCCTCTTCTAAGCCTTTATTCTCCCTCCTTGATAGAAGTTCGTCTCAACATGAACATATGGCCAAGCCAGCTCTCCACCACGATGTTAATGTGTTTGGCTGTACCATTAGCAATACCCAACAGACCATGTGTACCATAGCCTATGTCTATTAGGCCTGTTCTTTTAATGTCCCTTCCTCCGTCTGGGTTGGAGAGACCCTTCTTCTCTTACCCCCACCGTTCATGGTTCTTTGTCTATGGCCCATAGAAGCTATTATTGGAAAGTCTGAGGTGACTGATGTGGGAACAAAGATGGAAGCTCTCCTCATGTGGTTATACTTGGGTAGACTCTCTGTTAGTGGCAAGTCATTCTCTGGGGTCCTAACTTCCTAAGAATAGGCCTATGAAATATAGTCTCAGGACCCCAGGAACCTGTTAACTCTGCTTCCAGTTCTCTCCTTCCCTTTCGTCTAGCTTGCATCATTGCCTCGGTTTGGCATCTCATGCATCTAATCACCATGTCAGTGTAGCAGGTTCCTTGTATTAAGAAATATAATTTCTGTTATATATAAATATTCATTTTCCCATAACTGAGGCAGAGGTGCTGTGTTGCCATAAGTACCACACTTCAGTATCCACATGGGAAGCTCAAGCTATATAATGCAAAAGGTTGCATCCTTAGACTTTTCAGACAAACGACTATAAAGCCTTAAAGGATCAGGTTGTTGTCAGGATTCAGATGAATACAGCTGTCCATGTGAACAGAGGCAAGGTCTGCTTAGGTAGGACTTCTGTGTGTGCCAGACATAGATTATACTTGATCAGAAAATGAAACTCCCACAAAAGGGGCACAAAGCCCATGCCCCAGGAGTGCCTTCCCATCCGGCTCCTGCTTTATCCCAGGCTTAATGATCATCCACAGCTTCCGTGTGCTCCTTGCCATGCACACACTGTGCCAGGGCATGGCCTGACAGGCAGAAAGGCTCCTGACCAACTCCAAGCAGGGTTCTTCCATTTCCTATCCTTAGTGTACTTGTTTTAAGATCATAGCACTGTCCATAGCTCCTCTATGCAGCCCTCCCTTTACCCAGCTACTTCCTGGAGGAAAAGGAGCCTCTGGATCCTGGGCTGACTCCAGGCTTTTTTTATGGGACAGATCTGCGGAAATATGTTATACTGGTGTACTGGCTAATTTTGTGTCAACTTGACACAGCTGGAGTTATCACAGAGAAAGGAGCTTTAGTTGAGGAGATGCCTCCATGAGATCCAGCTGTAAGGTATTTTCTCAAGTAGTGATCAAGTGGGGAGGGCCCCTTGTGGATGGTGCCATCTCTGGGCTGGTAGTCTTGGGTTCTATAAGAGAGCAGGCTG
>NC_034611.1:18670081-18674385 GCF_900095145.1 Mus pahari | reverse complement strand
AGCAGGCTGAGCAAGCCAGGGGAAGCAAGCCAGTAAAGAACATCCCTCCATGGCTTCTGCATCAGCTCCTGCTTTCTGACCTGCTTGAGTTCCAGTCCTACATCTTTTAGTGATGAACAGCAGTATGGAAATGTAAGCTGAATAAACCCTTTCCTCCCCAACTTGTTTCTTGGTCATGATGTTTATGCAGGAATAGAAACCCTGACTAAGACAACTGGGAACAGGAGACACAAACAAGGCTGTGTGTGTGTGTGTGTGTGTGTGTGTTTGTGTGTATGTACTGATGGGAAGCACTGGGAGACATCCAGAAAGTAGGTACAGCCAGATATGGGAAAGGGACACGGGGCGAAGGATGACAGGCTTCAGAGTGTTACAGGAAATGGGAGGATTGAGGGCATAGCATGAAGTGTCTCTGGGCGGTGTGAATGATGTCTCCTTTAACTTCTGAAAGAGATGCATAATAAATCCAGTCTCCAAGTGATTGAGTGATGGTGGATGACTTGCACTTAAAGATTTTCTTCTGCCAGCTCTATGTTGTATGGGTTCCTAAAGCTTGTTGGTTTACAGATTGTCTCGTTTATGTAATTAGCCCCTAAATGATATTAGATTCTTGCTTCGTTGCTTCAAAAATGTTGTCTTTACAAGCAATCAGAAAGCTTCTAGAGCACTGTTTAATTTTCTTTCTTTGTTTGTTTGTTAATTTATGGAATAAACATTGATGAATGGCCTACTATACACCAGGTAGTGTGCAAGGTTCTATCCTGCCCATGAAAATGGCACACAGCCTATGGAAGTTCACCGCCTATAGAGGGAGATGGAGAAGCTAACATCTCTTATTGTATATACTTAATGTGGTGTCAGAAATGAGGAGAGGAGAGGAGAACACACAGAGAATGAGATTTAAACATGTTGTATAGAGCCAGTCACAAAATCAGAGCCCAAAGAAGAGGAAATCCAGCAATAGAGAACAGTAGGTCTACAGAACAAATGTGGAGAGACAGCAACTGCTACAGGAACCCAGTTCTCCAGTACTATAAAACAGTGTCAATATGTAGTAGCGGCACTCATATTTTGACACTATCCAATATTTATCTAATTCATCTTCAGACTCACTCAACAGGAGAGAAGCTATGACTGGTATTGGAAACATAGCCAGCTGCGTCAGGGTTAGTGAGGTCATGATTCTTGGAGGAGGATCTACTATCTCCAATTTAATAAACAAGCACAATTCCTAAATGCATTCTAAATACTTGTCCTTATATCCACAATAAAGTGTAAGTCCCAACCTTTGCAACCCAAAGAAGCTTTGCTTTGCAGCAGATGGGATCCACCACAGAAAACCACAGCTGGCCAAAGCACTGAGAACAACAGATTCTGGTGCACTTGTCCCGGTGAATAAATTGAAAACACAAGTCCTGCACCTAAGGCTTTGGGCACATCTTGGAAAACTGGGTGGAAAGATTCTAAGAGCCAGAGGACCAGACAATCTGATGGGACATTGTGTTTCCTAGCAATGACAGGGAAGCTTCACCCTCAACATTCTAACTACCTAAACGAGATCTGAGCATGGGAAACACCAGTAGGCGTGCTGCCATGGGAGGGGAAATCTCATGGGCCTCTCCCTAGACAAAGAACTACAGGCAAGTAAGGGATACTGAAAGCAGAAGGACTAGTCTTTCCTAAGGATGAGCCACGGATGGAGTGTTTCATACCAAGTGGTCAGCTCTAAAATCATATACACATAACAATTCTAAACATACTTAGCAGGTTGTATTTATATATTTATGTGACACACACACATACACACACACACACACACACACACACACACACACACCAATTAAAGAAAAAGAACTAAGAATTTGAACAGGAGGAAGGAGAGAAAGGGAGGATTTAGAGAAAGGAAATAATGGAAAGAGGAAAATGGATATAATTTAATTAAAAATGAGTGGAAAAAAGTAAGGTCATTAGAAGAAGGTGATTAATACCCGGATTTTCTACCTGTCAGCTACACTAGTTCCATCAACTATTATGCTTTTATGGCAAAGAATCATACTATAGTCAGATGGGCTGGGCTGGTATGTGCTGGCAGAGACAAAGACAGAAACAGGGACAGTGCCTTTGTGGTCTCTTATTTTCTCTCTTCAGCACTGGGAATCAAGCCTAGAGCCTGAAGTGCGCTAGGCAAGCCCTTTACAACAAGGATACTGAGCTATATTCCCAACCCCCATGAGGTCTCTATCCTTAAGGAAGCATCGCTGTATTTGGGGAAGGCAATATAAATATAAGACATAAGTATCAAACAGTATGATCCATATACAATGAGGTAAAAACAAATCAGGATCTGGAAGTACTCATGGACTGTCAGAATTATCTACCAGGTAAACCTCTCCTATACATATGAATATATTACAGGGACAAATAGTAGAAATAATATTATGGGTATGCTATGATATTATGTACCACCCAATAGAGGCATATGTGTATAAGAATGAGGAAAGGTCGTCAAGCCCATACCCAGGTTGCATCCAGAAAGGAATAGAACAGAATAGAGAATAGGACAGAATTAGGGAAAGAATGTGAGACAGAAGTGGACAAACACCCATCTTTACACTCTGTAGTCCCTGCTGTGGAAGGCAAATTCTATCTGAGTAAACCTGGAAGTCACAGGCCTTATTGCACATCCCCGAGAAAGTTCATTCTCAGTTCTTCCGGGTCAGGGATAGTAGATGATGACATTTTAGTAACTTCAAATAAATGTTACGCAAAATGGTGCTGTGTCTGATTTTACAGCCACGAAGCACACAAATGAGATGCAACCTGTGCGCTCTGAGCACACCACACAGACAAAACTACCTGTGCTCCTCTGCTGTAGCATAGCAACACTATCCAATAGAAATTTACAGAGCAGAGGAGGACGCACGTGGTTTGCAGACAATATAAAACAACATCCTAATTGTGCACTGCCTATCCTAATTACAAAACCTTCAAGCTTTGCATTGAAATATTTTCCCAGTTGCAATGTAGCGATTTTGGGGAAAGGTGGCATGGAGTGAATGCTCATGGACAAGAAGTTTTTCATTGGGGTGATAGAAATATTTGGAAGTTGGATAGTGTCGACAGTTGCACAACTCTGAATTTGCCAAAGTCCATGGATTTGTGCACTTGAAAGGTATTTTGTTGCATGTGGATCTCATATTAATGAAGTTAACTTTAAAAAATATCACCATCGACAGTCTCAACAAGATACCTTATAACTCATAAAAACCAAAGTACTGTGCACAGTGCAATAAATTAGCTCTATTATTGAAAGCAAGAGGATTTATATTATAATCCAACGCAAATAATGACCTTGGACTGAGATAAAATTTATTCTTTTGAATTGTGAAAGCCATTTCAACAGAATATCAGCATGCAAATGAGCACGGGCTCTGTAACCTGGAGCTGGAGGCATTTTTCTCAACAGAGACCCGGCATTAGGCTACTGTTTAATTTGGTCTTTAACTCAACACATATTTTTTTTTAGAAGCCTGATTGGTATTTTTATATTTTCTATATTGCTTCTTTTTAAGAATTCTTTCATTTTTAATTTTGTGTCCGTATGTGTGTATCTGTGCATATGTGCAAGTGATTACCCGCAGAGGCTAAGGGCTTTAGGACATCATCTTGTGGTGAGGTTGTGAACTGCCCAGCATGGGTGCTAGAAACTGAACTCAGGTCCTCTGCTAGAGCAGCACCCTTTCTTACCTGTGGGGCTACCTCTCTAGCCTGTACTTTTACTATATTTATTGAAAACCAGTTCCATCACTAGTTGAATAATGGAGCACTGGAAAGGTTGACCTTCTCTAAGGCCACTTGAAAGTATTACCAGGTTACTTAGCTCCATTCGCTACCACATGATGACTTTTGCATCCCGCAGATGGAAAACCCAGGCAGAGTTTATACAGTGAACTCAGACATGGGTTCATTTGAACACAACTCTTGATACTTCTACCACAGATAGATGGAAGCTCTTCCCTGGAAGGGTGGCTTACATTTTTAGTTCAGAACTCTATCAGTTCTCTGTGCAGCCTTTAGTCTACACTTCTGTAGCTGGTGACTGATAGCAGCTGATGATTACAAGCCTGCACTGTCTCTTGTGAGGCTATGCCAGTGCCTGGCAAACACTGAAGTGGATGCTCACAGTCAGCTATTGGATGGAACACATGGCCCCCAATGGAGGAGCTAGAGAAAGTACCTAAGGAGTTGTAGGGGCTGCAACCCTGTAGGTGCAACAACAATATGAACTAACCAGTACCCCCTGA
>NC_034611.1:18667699-18670027 GCF_900095145.1 Mus pahari | reverse complement strand
CCTTGGTCTTGTAAACTTTATATGACCCAGCACAGGGGAAGGCCAGGGCCAAGTAGTGGGAGTGGGTGGNTAGGGGAGCAGGGGCAGGGGTGGGGGGTATAGGGAACTTTCAGGATAGCATTTGAAATGTAAATAAAGAAAATAATAATAATAATAATAAAAGAAGTAAGCACACAAGTGGCTAATGAGCATTTGAAATATGCCCTGTCTAAATGGACATGTGTTGTAAGTATCCACTAGCCATGATATTTTGAAAACTTGGGTTAAGAATACAAACATTTATCCTTATATAAGTGTAGACTTTACCCCTCACCAAGGATGCATCTCTTTACAACAGATGAAGGCCACTATAGAATACCACAACCAATCAAAGTGCAGAGTTATGGAGCCCAGTACCAGTGGATATAGCTACAAAATAATCTTACACCTGAGGCACAGGGAAGATTGTAGAAGAGCAGGCAGAAAGATTGTAGAAACCAGAGGATCAGGAATTTTGCCATGAAGTTGTGTCTTCTAGAAATGGTCAGCAGCTACACTTAAAGTCTCATGATCATAATAACATTTATATGAGCTGAACAAGGCCACCAATGGACATGCCAGAGTAGATAAGGAAATACCCCAAGATCTGAACCCGACACAAAGAGCCGTAGGCAACTGAAAAGTGGGATTGTTGGTCTTCCCCAGGGGAGAACACACTAATTGACTGTCCAACACCAAATGGTCAGCCCTGAATACATACATTATTATATGGACCAAGCAGTTTAAATTTAGGAATATATGGATGTATATAATATACATGTATATACATGTATTTAATAACAATTAGTGAAAATATAAGGGAATGAGTTTGATGAAGAGGACAGGAATATATGTTAAGGATTGGAGGGGAAGGTGGGTTTGGAGAGGGAAATGGAAAATGCTGAAATTACATTATTATAAAATAATAATTATATTATCATTATAATTATTATGATCTCAAAAATAAGAAATGTAAAAATATCAAAGTGTTTGAACAGTCTTTAATATTAACTGCATATTAAAATGATAGCATCTAAGATACATTAGGTAAAATATACTTTGTCTACAAACAAAAAACCCCTAGACTGTCCTTTCCTTTAGGATGTGTTACAAAGGAGGATCAGCTCATTGTCCAAGAATCTAGCCATGAGAAGGTGACAATGAAAATCAAGGTGCATGAAGACAGAGGAAAGGCAAGAACCACCAACAAAGATTTTATAGTTTGTCCTTAAAAAGGAGAAAAATTGAGAATCAGACTTGAGATGTTGATGTTACACACTTACCTACCTTTTCAATCATTCTGAAACTTTAACATCACTTTATAATCAATACTTCTTTCTCAAAAGTGAATCATAGCTGATGGAAGGTGGATTGTACAGGGAGAAAGTGAGGCCTGGCCCTTGCACAAAGCTAAAGGAATTGATGTCATGTCATACCGGAACAATTGGATGATTGTGGAGCTGAGCCAGATAAGGTAGGCGGATTAAAATCTGCTGGAGCCATTTGCCCACATAAAGAAGTCATTTTCAAACTCACCTTTTTAATATGCTTGTGAATAAAATAGTCTCAGCAAGGAGAAATTGATAATTACATTTGCATTACATAAAAGATATTATCTTAATGGTCTACATTCATTTCCTTTGTGTGAATAGTCCTAATTAAAGAAAACCCAAATTTTGTCAGAATAACTGATAACATGCACAAATTCTTAGTTTCTCTTTATCCCATAAGACCCACTTTATTTAGGGATATTAAATACGTAAAGATATTGTGACCAAACTTCTCTTGAGAAACCATCATTTAATAGGGAAAGTCACAAGAAAAATAAAGCAATGGTCTAAATGTTGTGATTGTGACATTTATGTGCCAGTGGATTTATGAGTACACGGAGAGATTGGTAAATAATTTAAAGAAGCTTTGTCCACACTATTGAATAGTTAATAGCATGTCATGTGACAGAAAATAACATATATGCTAGTTATAACTCAGTCATTAGACTTTGCCCAACAAAGGTGTAGAAGACCTTTGCCAAACCAATGCATTCACTGAGAGGCACAGCTTAAAAAAAATAATGATGTCAAACAGTCTGGGAAAGCAGATGAATGCTCACCACAGGCAACTTTGGTGGGGAAAGTGGAAGCCACAAAGAAGCGCTAGTCCTTCTTCCCAGTTACGATTATCAGCTCTACCTACAAGGTTATCTACCTGTAACACACTATCATGGACATCTTTTAACTTTTTTTTTAAACTTTTTTTATTATTATTATTTTCTTTATTTACATTTCAAAGGCTATCCCAAAAGTTCCCTAT
>NC_034611.1:18638247-18663809 GCF_900095145.1 Mus pahari | reverse complement strand
GGGGGCTGCAACACTGTAGGTGGAACAACAATATGAACTAACCAGTACCCCCAGAGCTCGTGTCTCTAGCTGCATATGTAGCAGAAGATGGCCTATTCGGCCATCATTGGGAAGAGAGGCCCCTTAGTCTTGCAAACTTTATATGTCCCAGAACAGGGGAACACCAGGGCCAAGAAGTGGGAGTGGGTGGGTAGGGGAGCAGGGAGGGAGGGTATAGGGGTCTTTGGGGATAGCATTTGAAATGTAAATGAAGTAAATATCTAATAAAAATTGAAAAAGAAAAAAATATCAACAAAGAGAATCTTCTCCATAAAAGAGTCCCAAATAGGCTATTCAATCCCAAGTGGTCAGCACTAAGTCCATACACATATGAACAATGCTAAATAGACTCAGCACTCAGCAGGTTGTATACATACCTGCACACACACACACACACACACACACACACACACACACACCAATAATAAAGATGAAGTTCATGAATTTTAGAGGGGATGTGGTATGTGTAGGGAGAGTTGGGGATGAAAAGAGGAAACTGGCAAAGCATCATGTAATGACATCACTTATACATTAAGTTGTCAATAACAACAGCAACAGCAATAACAACAACAACAAGTTAGATGACTCTATAGATCACAGGGCACATACAGAACACTTGCACCTACAGAATAGTCTATATAAAAGAACAGGCATTTTCTTAGTAGCTTTTAAAACCTTCTCCAGTATAGATGACACACTGCCTTTCTTTGATTTAATGCTAAAAAGCAAGTCTTCTCTAGTGCGTGTTGGGTTCGCGAAAAATACTGGATTTACTGGTAATGGCAAAGTGTATTGTGAATGAAATTAATGTAAAAAAGAATCACATACCGGATCATTGATAAAGTGGGTCATTTTATGTTATTCATCACTTACCATAATAAAAAATTCAAAATTCAAAAAAAATATATATCAAAGTGCACTGTTTGCATTCTTTTCTTTAACATGCTTAATGTAATTTTCAGTTGCAGATCTATTAAATCCATGCTTTCATCTCCTCTGGACACCCAATTCCTCTGATAGTAGATCACATGAATTTTACATTTTGCAAAAGCATCACAGAATTCAATGTGAGGAGCACAGTAGGCACTCAATACTGCCCTCCGATTCCTGTCATTTTGGTGGGTGAGGTCCATTCACAGATGTGCAGTCTCATTGAAATTCAACAACACTGTTAGAAGAACCTTAAGGGTCTGGTGGGTGTGGCATTATTTGCTTGGTTTTTGTTGTTTTTTTGTTTGTTTCACTTAACTTTTAGTTAGAATACTGACCATAAACTTCTATATTTTTGGAGATCTTAAAATCTGACTAAAAGGCTTCTCAAAAGAAAACAAAAAGCCAAGCTGGGAAAAAGAATCTTGTAGCCAGAACTGAGACCAGCTCACACATACATGGCATGTCTCAAATGAGAAAATATTCCTTTGGGCAGCAGGCGGAGCTTAGCTGTACAGCACTTGCCTTGTATACCTGGGCTCTGGGTTAGATCTTCAGCAACCCTACCTTCCTCAAAATAAAAATGCCAAAGTAAATCCATTTGCCCAAGAATTTCATAAATTCATTGTTTTTAATAGCTGAGTAGTACTCCATTGTGTAAATGTACCACAGTTTCTGTATCCTTTCCTCTATTGAGGGACATCTGGGTTCTTTCCAGCTACTGGCTATTATAAATAAGGCTGCTATGAACATAGTGGAGCATGTGTCCTTATTACCAGTTGGAAGATCTTCTGGGTATATGCCCAGAAGAGGTATTGTTGGGTCCTCCAGTAGTACTATGTCCAATTTTCTGAGGAACCGCCAGACTGATTTCCAGAGTGATTGTACAAGCTTGCAATCCCACCAGCAATGGAGGAGTAGAGGATATCATCCTTGGTGAGGTAACCCAATCACAAAAGAAGTCACTAGATATGCACTCACTGATAAGCGGATATTAGCCCAGAAACTTAGAATACCCAAGATACATTATGCAAAACACAAGAAGGATGACCATCGTGTGGATACTTCATTCCTCCTTAGAATAAGGAACAAAATACTCATGAAAGGATACAGGTACAGAGACAAAATTTAGAGCTAAGATGAAAGGATGGACTATCCAGAGACTACTCCATCCGGGAATCCATCCCATCATCAACCACCAAACCTAGATACTATTGCACATGCCAGCAAGATTCTGCTGAAGGGACCCTGATATAGCGGCCTCTTGTGAGGCTATACCAGTGCCTGGAAAACACAGAAGTGGATGCTCACAGCCAGCTATTGGATGGAACACAGGGTCCCCAATGGAGGAGCTAGAGAAAGTACCCAAGGAGCTGAAAGGGGCTGCAACACTGTAGGTGGAACAACAATACGAACTAACCAGTACCCCCCGAGCTCGAGTCTCTAGCTGCATATGTAGCAGAAGATGGCCTAATCGGCCATCATTGGGAAGAGAGGGCCCTTGGTCTTGCAAACTTTATATGACCCAGCACAAGGGAAGGGCTGGGCCAAGTAGTGGGAGTGGGTGGGTAGGGGAGCAGTGGTGGGGATGGGGTATAGGGAACTTTTGGGATAGCATTTGAAATGTAAATAAAGAAAATAATAATAATAAATTAAAAAAAAAACATAAAAAAAATGCCAAAGTAAGAAAAAACACTTTCAATACCTGAATATCTCCAACAGATTCAAGCCTTCCCTGAGACTTATGTAGAGTTTTATTCTGCATGTTCCCATCAGAAAGCATGGTAAGATCCTTAACCCAATTACCTGAGTCCTCTTACTCCTCTGCCTGAGTGGTAGAACCACAGCAAAGAGATCCAGCAGCAGGCTGCATTCTTACATTTAACTACAGCAAGAAGACAGTAATGCTGTGGTTCCAAAAGGAAAAAAAAAACAAAACCAAAAACCAAAAAAGACATGCTGAGTGATTTGAACTGGGACTCATTAGGCCTCCTGTTCTTCTGGAATCGGATCCACTGGAGTTGGATCCACTGGAGTTCTGTGCATGGAAATGGTTTCTGCTCCCCTGATGTGAACTGATAAAGACCAGGATCTTTTAAAGTGCTTAGGGTATCATGTTCAGGAAACATCCTCTATTCTCCAGTCCCTACCAGTATTCTCACGGACTCTGAGTGTAGAGGCAGATTGATGTCTTATGTACTTATGCCTTTATTCCATGGAATCTTCTTTGCACCACCCCCATACCCCCAAATCAGGCCACTCTTCCACATCACTATAAAATATTAGTTGGTGTTTGCAGTTCTTAGTACACAGTTTAGCAGGAACATCCAGCTGAGATGCGCCAAGAGAGGCAGCCCTAGGCATCATTCTAGAATCTAATTATTTTCAATACTTCAAAGAACCTGTTTCCAAACACCTACAGTTTAAACAAATGGGCAAAGTCAATGGTATATTGTATGTTTGTTTGTAATTTCTGTTTCTCACACAAGAAAATACTCCTGTGGGCTGCTGATGTCGTGATCTGGGTACTCAGTTGCATGCTTTTGAGAATTTAATAGAAAATTTAATGGGCAATAAAAACATAATTCTCTAAATAATAATCATTTATTTATTTGTTTGCAAAACCATGCTTGTAAGATGGAGATGCTGGACAGCAGTCATAAATAGACAACTAGAATCTTCAAGGGAATAAACTAGGAATAGGAAAAAAAAATAGTTTCAATAACAAAAAAGAAAGAAAGAAAGAAAGAAAGAAAGGAAGAAAGAAAGAAAGAAAGAAAGAAAGAAAGAAAGAAAGAAAGAAAGAAAGAAAGAAAGAAAGAAAGAAAAAAGAAAAGAAAAGAAAGAAACTCTAGAAAGCAGGACAGGATGATAGTTTATTCTAGGGGAGCCCATCCCACTTGGAGAGCACCCCACTTTCATTGTACAGAGAATGCAAAATCGGAGGTTAGGAATCACAAAGAGAGCCTCAGGGGAAAATGCTGTTTCAGTAACAGATAATTTTTAAAGGAGATAGAGGTGTGTGTGTGTGAGTGTGTGTGTGAGAGAGAGGGGGGGCAGAAGGAGAGGTAAAGCAAGAAAAGGAGCAGGCGGGGTGGTGGTACATGGGACAATAAAGAAAGATGGAGAATAAAGAGAAACAAGACAGAATAAACCCCTAGACACTAAGAATGCACAGCTGCCACTAACTACATCATTGAACAGATTTGCCACCCCATTACACAGATGATCTTGGCGTTCACACACCATATATGTGCTGGAATAATCTCTTTCCATGGTTGGAGAAGCAGCAAGACCCCACTTTTTTAGTAGACCCATGCTGAGTTGGTGACTAGATACTGTTAGGAGCAAAGATTGTTCCCTACGTAACCCTCTCCAGAAACTCAGGACAAGGGTTAGTGAATTATTTTCCAAGACCTGAAGAACACCTTTTGCTAGAGGGGAAAAACTGGATTAGACCTGTGCAGTAATTCATGTTGTGAGATTCTTGTCTGACTCATACAGTGAGTCTCCCTAGTTCCCTAGAAGAAAGTCAAGTAACAGCAACAGCTTAAAATCCTGGGCTCTCAGGAACTCCAGCGGAAAGTGTGATGTGAGCCCATTCCTATTATAATCTCCATTCCCTGACCCATGGGCTTGTAAGGCAAAGAACACCATGACCAACACAGGATGTATAATACCAAAAAGTATTCCACATTCATTGAAACACACCAACCCAAAAGATCAAAGAAGGAAAATTAAGATGGTGTAGAGAGAGATAGGCTCCGCACCTACTAGGCAAGAGACCATATCGAACAGTCTGCACCTGAACTCAGGTGGGCATCTGCATAAAAAGAGGCCCAATTTAATACCATTTAATTTAGTAGATTCATGGGCTGCTTCTTGCACTCTTCTTGCTAACCCATTTCGAGATAGGCTCTTTCAAAGGAAACATGACAGACCTAGGCATGGGCTCTCGCTACCTCTGCTTCCCAAGTGCTGGGGTTGTTTGCAGATTGTGTTATTGCAATTCTTTACCTCTTTGTCTTTCCACTCCGCTTTTAGCTAGAGCTGTTCAATTGCCTTTCTGTTTTCTTTATTATTCCTCCCTTCTGTTTCCTCTTTCTTCTTGTATTTTTTCTATTGTTTTAATACAAATTATTAGTTTTAGCTTATTTTCTTCTGTTACCAACTAGTATTTTAGTATGTACCATACTACCTTTGTATCTTTATTTCCCCAACGTTATTACAATTGAAGGGAAAATTTGCTTTAACTGGTTGTCACTGTGGTTTTTGACAGACATATGCATCAGATGTCATTGCCACTAGGTCTGTGGAAAGGAACAGCACTTAAATCTACTACAATTTAATCTCATTTGAACATTGTAAATACTTCAGAGGAAGGATATAGGTAGAAATATCCAGCCAACAACCTGATCCCAGATGTAAAAGTCTCATATAGAAACACAAGAAACTTAAAAAAAAAATCAAGGCCATATGTTTCCTCCAAAACATACCAGTTCCACAGTAATAGAGTCTAATAAAGATTAATTAAGTGAATCCCAGGCAAGAGCTCAAAGGAATAAATATAAACATGTTCAACCAAACCGGAAGGTCACCAAGTCTCAAATGAATTGAAAAGTATATAAGTTAACAGCTGGATAAATAAGAAACTCATAAGATACTAAGGAAGAATTTAATGAATAGATAAAAACACAGGGAAACTTATGTAAAATTTAATGGAAACTTTTACAAGTAAAATAAAGTAAATAGAAGATACAATAGTATTATGTAGCTCTTATTACTCTGCTTTAAACTCCAGGCAGACCAAGCCCCACACAAATCCCCTCGGATCCCCAGATAAAACACCACATACACACACACACACACACACACACACACACACTAACTTATTTTCAACCTGACTTATTGACTCAATTTCTGGGCACTTCTAGACTTCTGCATCTAGCATGCCATTCCCAATACTAGGAGCTCAGCACCCTAAACCTGCCCTCAGCTTTAGTTATTCAGTTACCTTTAGTCCCAGCTCTACACCCTAAACCTGCCCTCAGTTTATTATGTTTCTAACCTCCCACTTGGTGAAGCAGTCTATGACCACTCTACCAGAGATCTCACATGGCTGATCACCTTTCCTCCCTCTGAAGCATGGTAAAAATCCCCCTTCCTCTTAATGCATCTCCTAGCCTGCCTACAAGGACCAGAAAGTCCTGCCTTTTTCCTTTCACCCTGCAATTGGCCCCTGGCATCTTTATTGATTGATCAAGAACCAATTGTGGAACAGGACCTTAGTATCAGACCCACTCCCTGCATACAATATTAGAGCTTGAAGGTAAGAGATAGATGAATCAGAAAATTCAGATCATAATAAAAATACAAGGTAAAAAATAGAACATTTAAGGTCTATTAAAAAGATTAGAAAATTAAATTTATGAATTATGAGTATAGAAGGAAAAGTACAAGTTAAAGCCATAGAAATAGTCGATAAGATCACGGCAGAATTTTCTCAAATCTAGGTGAAAAGATGATTATCTAGACACAAATAAATAGTTAGACACAAAAAATGAAGGAGCAGAAAGAGCATCCCCGAGTCACATTTTAATGAAAACACTGAGTATATAATACAACATCAAAAGTCTATTGAAGCTGAAAGAGTAACAACTCATACATGAAACATACTCATCAGAATAATAGCAGATTTCTCTATTCACATAATTCACATGGAATTATGGACTTATGTTTTAAAAGACAATAAGTGTCAATGCAGGTTAGTATATTGAGAAAAGCTATCCTTCACAAAGGAAAGAGAAAGAAAACACAAACTAGAAAAAAATTCATTACCTCTAAGCAAGCATTAAAAAAGATACCTGAAAGGGTCATACACAGAAAAGAGAAAGATAAACACGAGTATGAGGTCACAGGAAAAAATAAATTTCATTATAACAACTGAGTAAATGAGAATTAGGGAACTACCAGATATTTTAAAAAAAAGAAAAACAATGAAGAAATAGGAATGAATATATTCCTTTTCATAATAAATTAGAATCTAAATGATCTTAATTATTCAATTAAAGTTACAAACTATAAGACTATAATAAAAACAAGAACCCACCTAATATTACCCATGTAAAATATATGTCATTGACAAAGACAAATAGCCCTATGAAGAATTGACATTCCAAGTAAAAAGACTGGGCAACCAAGAAGGCATGCTAATTATACAAATGTCAGATAAATTAGATTTCAAACAAGGATTATTATAAATAAGGTAACTTTGTATTGGTTAAGAAACCAATCTATTAAAAGAAGATAATCATTATAAAAATATACCCATCAAATATTGATGTCCCATATTTCATAAACAAACATTATAGAATGTAAGGTACAGACACACACCTCAACACAATAATAGTATATTATTTAGTTACCCATTCAAGCCAATGGACTGGTCATCAGACAAAAGGTCAACAATGACACACCAAAGCTGTAAGAACACACATCCTTTTCAGCAGAATCCTGTGGACTTCCAAGGTAAAGTGGACCATATTTTAGGACTCAGAGAAATACATTAACAAATTTATGAAAATGAAAACGATTTCTTATTTTCTGTCTGATCATGCTGGAATAAAATTGGAAATAAATAGCAAAAGAAACTATAGGAAATATAAAAACTCATGGAGCCTGAACAATGCACCGCTAAATAATGAAAGGGTCATAAAAGAAATCAGGAGGGAAACTTAAGCAAACTCATAAAATCAAATTAAAATTAAAACACAACTTACTAGAAACTGTATGATGATTTGAAATGAGTCCTAATGACTATAGATGTTTATATTTAAAAAAAAATCAGAGTGATCTCAAGTAAATAACTCAATAATGCACCTTTAAATCTTAGGAAAACCAAGCCAAAGCAAATGCCAGATCAGTATATGGATATGCATATACTAATATTCCTATCAGTATATGGATAAAGTCGAAGACAAAAATGGATGGAATGTAACTTTGAACATGGAAGGAATTGCCGGGCAGTGGTGGCACACGCCTTTAATCCCAGCACTCGGGAGGCAGAGGCAGGCGGATTTCTGAGTTCGAGGCCAGCCTGGTCTACAAAGTGANAGAGGCAGGCGGATTTCTGAGTTCGAGGCCAGCCTGGTCTACAAAGTGAGTTCCAGGACAGCCAGGGATACACAGAGAAACCCTGTCTCAAAAAAAAAAAAAAAAAAAAAAAAAAAAAGGAAGGAATCAATATAATATTTGGTTCTTTGAAAAGATGGATCATTTGCCAAACTAGCCAAATTAAAGAGAACATTTATGTTAATAAAATTAGAGTTGAAAGGAGACATACAGCAACAGATCTCTATGAAGCTCAGGAGCATCATTAGGCTGTATTTTGAAAACTTATATTCCAAAACATTTGAAACTCTAACAAAAATATAGAAAAATTTCTAGACACATGCTAAAATCAAACCAAGAGGATATGAACAGCTTGAAAACATGTATAGTAAGCAACAAGGCTGAGCAGTAACCAAAGTCTTCCATCTAAGAACAGCTTCAGCCCAGAGGGATTTGTGCTTGACTTCCAGGTCTATCCTACCAGATCTTCTGGACTACTCCCCAAGCTGTCCCATAAAATAGAAGGGAATGGATGCCACCGAAACATTTCGTTCAACCAATCTTACCCTAATACCAGAACCAGACCAGAACATAACAAAGAAAATAATAGGCCAATCCCCCCCCCTCAAAAAAATAAAATAAAATAAAAAAGCTAAAGTTTGCAATAAAATACTTGCAAACCTGAGACTGGAGAGGTGGCTCGGCTGTTAAGAGCAATTGCAGTTCTTCCAGAGGATGAGGTTGGTTTCCAGCATCCACGTGGAGGTTTACAATCACCTGGAATTCCAGGTCAAAGAAATCTCATGCCCTTGTTTGGCCCTTTTTGAGGCACAAGTCTTGTGTAGTGTACATACAGTTATGTTGGCAAAACATGAATATATGTAAAATAAAAGTAAAAAAATGGAGTCATGAAGTTTTTTGTGCATTTTGCAAAGGTTATCCTTGTTATTGAAATGCTTATTTATCTGCCCTCATATCTTGTTTCAATCCTGACATGGCCTTGTCGTGTTTATTCTTAGAAGCTCCTGTCTCAAGTTTGTATAAACATTGTTCCACATTCATCCTCTGTCTTTCCGGTAAAAGTCGACGAGCCAATACAGAGCTTTAGAAAGAATAGCTGGGACTTCTGATTCTAGGAGAGGTGGAGAAAGAGACGGGAAGTAGGAGGGAGCTGCAAGGCCAAGTCAAGGCTGATAAAAATTCCAGAAGAGAAATAGAATTCCAGAAAGAGGGAAAAATGCAAATATGATGGGATGGTGTCTGGGGAGAGTCTGACCAGCCGGGAGGTTTTGAATGGACTAAGAATTGCTCAGTGTTTGGCTCAAGGCAATTTTAATAAATCTTAGTCTCTCTGTGCGATTATTGGGGCGCTAACTTGCAAAGATTAAGGAATAACTGCCACTGTACTAATTGTATGAACCAATATGAATATAGTAATCATTTTTACAATAAATCTTTTAAAAATACTTGCAAACTGTGTTTAAGATCACATAAAAATCATTTATCACTGTGAAGGTAGCTTCATTCCATGGGTGTAATGATATTCATCATACGCGAATCAATAAATACATCAATAATACATCACCTCAGTAGACTCAGAGACAGAATCACATGATCACCTCGGCAGAGGCAGAGAAGACCTTTGACAGAGTCCACGATCCAAACCTCCTAAAAGTTAGTAAGAGAAGGAACATACTTCCACATCCAATGAAGACTATTTTGAATAAGCCTGTAGCCAACAGAAATGGGAAAAACTGAGGGCATTCCCACTAACATCAGAACAAGACAAAGGTATCCATGTTCTCCTTTCTTACTCAGTATAATGCTCAGACTCTTAGCTAGAGCCACAGAGAAGAGAAGGAATCAAAGAGATAGAGACAGGAAAGGACGAAATGAAAATATCCTTATTTGCAGATGATGCGTTTATACATATACAGACTCTAGACGCTCCACTACAAAACTTTAGAACCAAAAAAAAAAAAAAAAAAAAGAAAGAAAGAAAAACTTTTCAGAAGCAAAACAAATCAGGATTAAAAGGCAACACAGAATAAATCAGGAAAGCTGGTAAGAAAGCTTAAGGGTTAAAGCCACGGCTATGCAAGGATGATGACTGGAGTTTAGAATACATACATGAAAGGAACCGTGTGCTGCCTGACAGTGATTCCAACACTCAGAAGATGCAGAGAGATCCACGCATCAGGTTGGCTTGCCTGAAGAGCCATGTCAACGGGCTTTGATTTCAATTGAGAGACCGTGCCTCAATGAATCAGGTGGAGAATGATTGAGGAATCCTTCCTGTCATCAACCTCTGGCTTCCCCAGACATGTGCACACACACATGATGCACATCTGTACACACACAGTACCCATACTCAGTCAACACGCGCGCGCGCACACACACACACCATATACACGAATACATGGAAAAAATCAAATACTTTATGATAAGCCATTAATGTACATTCTGAGAAAGAGAGCAGAAAAATGCTTCTATGCATACTAGCTTCAAATAAATAGACGAACAAAACAAAACAAAATAACAAACCTCAGCATAACGCTAACCACAGAAGCAAAAGACCTCTGCAATGAAAATGTTAAAACACCAAATGAAAAAATTGAAGAAGACACGAGAGGACAGACAGGCCTCCCATGCGCATGGACTGGTACAATAAATACTATAAGGATGGCTGTTACCAAAATTGGTACACAAATTCAATTCAATCCCCATCAAAATTTCATAAAATATTTTGCCAAACTAGAAACATTGATTCTCAAATTCACAAGGAAACACAAAAGACTCAAACAGTCAAACAACCCTAAACAAAAAGAACACTGCTGGAGAGACTGCAAGACTGGAAGTCATGTTGCTGATCTATTGTAACAAAACCAGCATGATACTGAACAAAAATAGAAACACAGACCACAGAAGAGAACACAGCGTGGCTTCTCACAGTTTTTCATTCATGTCCCCTCTTTCATCGGAGTCATAAGGTGGCCTTGGTTCCATAGTCACACGAAATAGGCACACAAGGAAAACATTTACTGATAGTGAATCACAAAAGTTTATTTTAAAGTAACTCTTTAGAATGATACAAATGTACTGTTTGTAAAAGATTAAAGCAAATTTACATATTAATGAGATGGAGATGCTGATCTATATTTATATAAAGAATTAAATCTTATTTAATTCTTATTTAAAACTTCATCTAATATATAGAACAAAATTGCAGAAGTGTATTCAGGGCCATTTAAGAAATCATTGGAAATTCTACCTTGATCCAAGCCAAAATTAATTTAGCATTTTTAAAAAATTCGAGTCACCAGCTATTCAAACAACATTTTAAAAACACTAAACACAGCAATACAATACAACCCTGATATAAAGTGTTGATTTTTACATGTAAAAGATTGCTGGTAGGAAAATATTGAAAGTGTTTTCTGCAGTTGAAGGCTGTTTCTGTAAATACTGAACACTTCATACACACAGTAAAGCACTGTAATTCTTCAAGAACAGTGGTCTCTTATCCATCCCAAACTGTTTCCGGCAGCGCTCCTGATGTTATGTGGAGTCCGGCTGCCACAGAGAAAAATGAGCTTGGGAGCTCAGAAGCAACGCTGTGGGGGAGTCCCATGTGCAGCACATGTGCACACCGCCAAGACCTCTCTCGAGTCACTGTATGCTCGATTGGAGTTAACTTCTGGCCACTGATCATTCAGAAATCTTTTACCGTTGCCAAATGTTTACCATTTCCAGATTCCGTTACGTGACTCTTGTCAGCTTAAGAAGCTGGGAATAGATGGCCAGAAATAAAAAGCACTCACCTACAGCCACCTGGGTTTTTAAAATGAAAATAAAAGCACAATTGTGATAGACACAACCTTTTTGAGAACCAATGGTGGCAAGGTTCTATCCACATGTAGGAGACTGAAGCACAACCCATATGGCAGCCAGCACGAACATCAGTCACAAATGGGTCAAGAATCTTTAGGAGAACACCTGAAAATCTGGAGCTTTTTAAGGACAAACTTCACTCAGGGTGTGGATATAAGTGTAGACTTTCTGGAATGGTTCTCTCTATATAAAGGAACTCTAACTAAGAGTTGATAAAGGAGATTATATTAGCTTACAACTCTTTAGACAGTGAAGGAAACAACTGAGGGAAGATATAACCTACAGCTGAAGGAAGTCTTTGCTAATGATGCAAGACTCAGAGGATTGATGTCTAGAATACAAAAACAACAACCACAACAAAAAACGAACCACCCAAATAACACCCCCCAAACCTCAATCAGTAAATGAGCTTTTGAAATGAACTGACAATTCTTAAAAGATGAATTGTAAATGGTCGATAAACTTAAGAAGAAAATGTTTAATATCTTTTAGCCAATTAGGGAAATGCAACTTAAAATTACATTGAGATTTATCTCACACCAGTCAGAACTAATATTGTCACAAAAACAAATAAGGACAAATGTCAAGGATTCACAGAACATAGAATTCTACTGTTGGTGAGTATGTAAATTAGCATAGACACTATGAACATCGCTGTGAATGCTCTTCAAGAAACTAAAAACGGAAGTGCTGTATGATCAAGCTGCACCACTCCTGGATTTACATCTGAAGGACTCTAAGTCAACATACCACAGAGATACCCGCACATCTATGATTATTGCCTTATAAGTCCATAGTAACTAATAATGGAACCAGCATTGATTTTCATCAACAGATGTATGAATAAAGAAAATGTGGTGTGGCCATGCCACATGGGGTTGGCAGGGAAAGATCCCTAGAAAGCTGCCTTCTACCACACGACTCCAGCCATAGACACACAGAACCCTGTCTTCCTATACTAAGAGGTATGGGACAGCCAAGGACACAGAGAAGCCTGCCTACCGCCATGCCACACAGTACAGGAGGAGGAAGACATCCAGAGACCTGCCTACTGCCATGCCATGTTCCCAGAGACCTGCCTGCAGTGAATATACTGGAGAAGAAAAAAAAAGACACCCATAGACTTGCCTGCCACTTTGCCACACAGGCAAGCTGTTGACATCCTACTTGCTACCACACCATGCAGGGTGTAGGCAAAGATCACCCAGAGGACAACCAGCCTCGTGTCCTGCCTATAGTAGGAGCTGCTACAATGTTCACATGTGTGGTGGACGGATGTGAGAGAAAGAGAAGCAGAACAGTTTGAGGTCTGTGGAAGAGAGGTGGAGCTGGAGGTGCAAGGGTGGAGAGGAGTAGCCTGCAGTGAGTAGCCCGCCATGCTACCTGCGGTCATGAAGTCCCAACCCATGATGCCCCTGAAGGCCACATCCAAGTCCGTGACGAAACAGTGCCAAGGGTTTGGTGTTGATGTCTGTGGCTCATGTTACCACTAGTGACCATGGAAATGTCCCTGGTCTGGTCAGCTGCCTGGAGCCACATAGGTGGCTGTGCAGAACTGGCCCTGCCCCTCACTGCCTGTGGCACTCTGGAGCGTCATCTCACCAGCCACAGCACTCAGGTGGGAAGGCCCTGCACCTTGCCAGGGCAGCACAGCAGAGCCAGTCCTGGTAGCAGGGCACGGGCGAGCTAGCACTAAAGCCATTTGTGTGGGAGAGTTGACCCTGCCACTTGTCTACAGTGGAGCAGCACAGGGATGGAGGAGGCGATGCCCCCAACTCTTGCCATCTCTGGCATCACTTGTCTGCTGCAGCACTTCGATGAGACCCCTGCACCTCAACCTGGATGGCGTGCTGTCCCTGGTGGCAGGATTGCAGGTGAGCGGACCCGGGCACTCCTCTGCAAATAGATGGCTTTGATGCAGAGATGATGCCCTCCCTGACTCGTCCTTCACCAGCTGTGGCATTTGGGAAAGCTGGGAGGTCTTGAGAGCTGGAGAAGTAGCCCTGCCCTTCACAGGCTGTAGCACTTGGGAGAGCGGCCCTGCACCTTGACTGGGCAGCACAATGGAGCTGGCTTTGGTGGCATGGGCATGAAAGCAGGAAAGCTAACCATGCCTCCTGCTGCTGGTGGCACTGGGTGGCCTAGCTGGAGAAGTGCTGAAGAGCTCACTCACCTTGGTGGTGCTGATGTGGAAGAAATGGTACCACCCAGGCCAAGATTCAGGGCTTTGAGTTGGCCCACTCCAACACCTACATCATCTGTGAACTGTTGGCGATGTGAAATGGGCCAGTCCTGTTGACCCAAGGCTTCATTATTTCTAAGACACAGAGGGCAACAACCAAATAACTGGGAGGAGCCTGGGTGACCATCCAGTATTGGCAATGTTACAGAAGCCAGATACCTTGAACCATACCAATGACTCATTACAATGAATATTTACAGGTTAGACAGTTAGTTTGCTGTGGGACACAATATGACACACTATAGTTTCCACAATGTGATGTTTTCTATGCTTTATTCTGCTCATGTGTTTTTTAATTTTCTTTTGTGGGGGAGTTTGCAAGGGTGGAGGGCAGAAACAAGGGGGCAGAGAGATAAGTGGGACTGGGGTGTATGTGTGAAACTCACAAAGAATAAATAAAAAGTTAAAAACTAAAAGAAAATCGGTATGCATACAGGCAAGAATTTTATGTAATTAAATTGTTCATAGAGAGGGGAAATCAATGTGTTAGACAACATAACCCAGCCTGGGAAAGAAAAATGTCACATATTATCAGTTATTTAGAGAGCTTAGATATTTATATAGATACATAGAATCATTTGCATCATGACATGAAGATAGGAACAAGATTGTCTGGGAAAAGGTAGGGTAATGGAGAGCAAGGAGGGAGGGTGGGTTGAATATGGACAAAGTACATGAAAGAAAATTAATCTTTCTTACTTTTTACTTTCTGGGTGTTTTGTGTGTGTGTGCACATGTAGCAGGAAAGTCAGAGAACTGCTTGCAGGGGTTGATTCTTCCCTCCCATTATGTGTATCTACAACACACACACACACACACACACACACACACACACACACGCACCATGCAAAAGAAAATGTATAAAGGAGAAAGGTATTAGAAAATAATAACCTGATTTTTAAGGTTCCAGACTTGTAGAAATTATAGGCAAGCTCTTCACTGCTTGCCTTATCAAGCCAGTGTGTGTAATAGGCAAATGTCAAAGGATCAGAAAATGGGTCTCGGAAACTAATTTAGAAGTTCACCTTGGGCCCCTTGGACATTAGGTATCATTAACAGATTTGTAGGTGTGCAGTCAAATTCCAAATGTGTATTTCAGAAACATCTACTCCGTATGCTATGCCTGGAAGCCCCGAGACACTGTGAACACCTACAGAAAATTAAGAAGTATGATGTTTAGCTCTGGGGTCACATGCTTCCAGAGGCCATATTCTCCATGGAAGGGTCCACAGAATGATGTTGAATTCTATTAGGGTCCACAGAATGATGTTGAATTCTATTAATGTACGAGGTGAAAGTGAGGCCTGACCTCCAATTCTGCACTGCAGCCCCCATGACCAATGAATGCGGGCCCCCCGCTGTCAGCCTTCAGTGTGTTGGCAACTTTTTTCATTGCTTCTTCAAATGTAATTTCAAATCTCTTAGAGAAAAATTCGCTATTTTCTCATACATCCTTCCTTATTTTCACCTTCACACTGCTTAAATAAGTGGACTCAGTCTGTGGTCTCCTTCGTACGTTATGTGTTTCTTTTACTACATTTACTTATTTACTCTCTGTGTGTCTGTGTGCACACGTGGTCAACGGGAAGTTATGCGGAAGTCAGAAAATATCCTGGCATGTGGGAGTTGGTTCTCTCCTTCCCACCACGTGGGCTCCCAGGACCACATTCAGGTTGTTGGGCTCCTATAATGAGTTATCTTCCTGCCACTGTTGGTTTCATTTTAAAATGCGCTGATTTATACTTTGGGTCACCTGATGTCTCTTTTCTCATCGTCTGCTTATGATTGGCCACTCTGACAAGACAATCTGCATATTCCTATGGGCAACTGTGCATGTAGTAGCCTTGTTCAGCCTCTGGGTCCCACTAAGAAACTTCCATCAATTTATACCTGGTCCTGAACAGGTATCTGGGACAACTCTACTCTGTGGAACACAGTCCCTAAGTTCATCTGTGTCCCATAAACTCATCCGGCTACTCATTCCTTCCTTTAACTCCTAATGCTAGCTAAGGAGATTAACCAAATTCCAAACTACCTGGTGGTGTCTTCTGCCTGGAAGTGTGTTGAGTACCTTTCACCAAGTTCTTTCTTAGGTCTCACCAAAAACAACCATCGAGTGAATTAAAAAGGCTCTGACTATAGATTGATCTCTTTCTCTCATGTGTGTGTGTCCCACGTGTGTGTGGGTGTGTGTGTGTTTGTGTCTGTGTGTTTGTGTCTCTGTATGTAATGATATATGCTTTGGTACAAAGAAAAAAACCCATGCTTATTTATGAAGTTTG
Organism: Mus pahari; assembly: GCF_900095145.1. NCBI lineage: Eukaryota > Metazoa > Chordata > Mammalia > Rodentia > Muridae > Mus > Mus pahari. The sequence continues at coordinate 18,647,315 of NC_034611.1, read as the reverse complement.
TATGAGCAAAGAAGAAAGGATAGGAGGAAGCATATTGGTGGCAGCATTTGCCTCAGAATGCAAGGGGGACACAGAAGGGATTAGTACATGAAATTTCACCTTAAAAACAAATACAGAGAATTTTATGTGGTTGCGAATAACTATTATTCACACTTACAGTCAAAGACATCAAGTCTGGGGTGGGCATGGGTCTGTTCTAATAGTGGCCTCAGGAACAGACAGACCCAGGCTCCATTTTAAATATTCTGTTTGGGAAGATGGTGAGATTTTTGTTCATGGTACATACTTGTTCTCCATAGAAAAAGCATGGGACAACATGGGATTTCAGACAGTTTTGCCAAAGTAAAATAAAACTCTTCAGTCCTGAGGAATAGGACACTTTTGACTGAGGCCTTAATGCTAGGCTTTGGGTATGATGTCAATCCATCAAAAAGATGTACTACACAGGGGTCCTCAATGTTTGTGAGCCTTTCCTTTTTAAATCTAGACACCCACTGATAGCTCCTAACTCTTTATCATAAAATGGCTCTTGAGTCTTCAGCTCTGGCATTAGGAACAAGATTCAAGATGACTTTTTAAATCTAGGCCTAAATTGGGAGTTCTTAGTACTTAATTGGATAATGACTTAGCTTATTTTTCTACCCAAATTTTCTTTAAAATGTCAATTTTCATGTTTGATATCAGTAAAAATAATTAATTTATAGACTGATATTTCTTTATCTCTCCCACAAAACCTCTTAAAAGGTGAGAGAAGGGGGATGTTTCAGTGGCTACATACCACAATGACCAAATAAATTAACACCACTTGGAGTTGAGAAAATAAGCAAGCAGAATAATTCAGGAACCTGGGGCAAGCCTACCTGATAACCATAAAGTTTAGCAACTAATGCTAAAAATAAGCCTAGAACTTCATGTGTGGACAGAAAACATAGCACAGATGCACATCATGTTCCTCGGAACACAGTGCACATGTGTGCACAGTTGGAATCCAGACAGGGACTTCTGCTTCTGGGTTCAGCCACACTGCTCCGTGTTTTCTGTTAGGTGTTTTCATCTCATTCATTCCTTATTTTTCTTCTTTTGCAGGTCCCATGGCCTTGTGATCTGTGTGTATGCTCCCACATCTGTTGGTTGTCAAGGATCCTCTCCACCCTAAGCAAGTGGTGCCTGGGACTCGGCCTCCTCACGGAACCCAGCATCTACCTCTGAACTTGGGATGAGTGAGGCAGGTGATACATCAGGCTTTGTGGTGTGGTCATCAGAGTTTTTCTCAGAAGCCTCCAAGCTTTGGGGATGGTGTATATTTACGAATAAATTGAAGGCAAGGTGAAATCAGGGAAGATAGGAAATAATCTCCTATACACACTGGCTCATCTTGCATAGCCTTTGGGACTTCTTACTGCGTGGTTCCTTCATAATTACAATGCAAAATTCATCTCCTTGAGAAAGAGGGCACTCTCCGGACATATTTCACATTCCTGGAGAATGAAACGCATGGGGCAGAGAGCAGCACACCTGATGGTCTTTGGGGTCCCTGCGATTCTGCTGATCTGCTGTCCTTCCCGTGGTTGTGCCTCCATAGACAGCTTGATGAACATGAGGTGAGATGACAGAGTTATTTTGGTATTTTGAACAAAGTTCTGTGCCTTCAGACAGCTGAAATATGTCATTTTAGAAAGACAAATGAAAGCCTCATTCGGGGCCATTTTTCTTCTTAGAGATTCACTGTGTGCTACTAGGCAAGGTTCCAGTCACAACTTATTACGGAAAAATAAAGATAGATATAAGGAGGCTGATCTCATTCCTCAGTGCTGGGGGCTCCAGAACACATGCCTGTGTACACAAGGGCTAGACTGGTGACACTGGGGTGCCGCTCAGAGGCTCCCACCATTCACTCTATCACCAAGGAATTGCTAACAAGCAAAATGTGTGAAATGACAAAGAGGATGAGAGCAGGGACAGGCAGGCAGAATGTTTAGGAGGAAGCTGTCAAAAGCCAGATAAGGCAGGCGCCAGCACACCAGAAGCCTTGATCCTTCACCCAGAGCACTCTTCAACTTTCTCCATCCTCGGGTTGAGAGTGCCACTGTCTATTGTCCCATATTTTAACCAGCAGATGAAGGCCGCCTCCTGCCACTCCCTGGGCTTGCGATGGATAAAGAATAAGGGTTGTACCTTGTGAATCTACAATATATGCTAACAAACGGCCTAATCTCGACAGGGGAGGGTATTGTTAGATTGAAGACTTAGAGCAAAGATATAAAGGGTGGGGGTGAGAGCCTCATCCGTATCCATCTAGATAGTCATGGGGGAACTTGTGGCTATAGAAGACAGTTGAGGACCATTTTAATCCTATGGGCTCTCAGCATCTTGGTGGGTTTCTCTTCTCTTCCTCTACTCTTATCCTTTCCTTAGAGCTTCTTGGTTAATTTCAGGCTAGCTGGTTCTGTCACTCTCTGCAGGTAGACTCTAATATCAGAAAATAAAGAGACATTCTCAAGCTTTTGTGAAACATTCAAAGTCCTGTCACATTATGGAAGCATGTTTATTAAAATATCTATTTTGTTCTTACTTTGATGCTCGCGCGCGCGCACACACACACACACACACACACGCACACACACATCCCAATCTCTGAGATGGCTCAGTGGGTAGAGTGTCTGCCTTGTAAGCCTGGAGACCTGAGTTTATTCTCTGGAGCCCATGTAGTAGTGGAAGAAGAGAACTGAATCTTCAAAGTTGTCATTTGACCGCTACACATGTGCCAAGGCAAGTAACCCCCCCATACAAACACATCTAATGTGCATACATGCAAATTAATAAGAATATTAAAAATCTCAATCCCAACACAAAAATACCAAAACAAACAAACAAACAAATAAACCCCAACCAACCAACCAACAAAAAATGTTAAAAGAAAATAGGTGAAAGTTTCTGGTAAGTTCCAAATGAGGCTAGAGTACTCCATTGTTCTTCATCTTCTATTGTCTGTGCACAGTTAAAAGTCCCCTATAGACTTGACTTCAGCTACAGAGCCTTCATTCCCTTCAAGCACATGGATTCACTGTGTGCTTCCTTGTCGGTATGATTAGCGTGGGATTCTTTTGTTCTGAAGAAAGAAGGAAACACTTGGAAGAGGATGGGCTTGAAGGATGGATGAGTGACTGAATAAGAGCAAGTGATAGCGATTGGATGAATGACAGTGAGGAGAGTGTGTGCGGGGGCAGGTATAAGCAGGGACAGAACGTGGGGTGAGACTGTGAGCCGGAGCAAGAGCGAGGATGGCTGTGGAACCCAGTGTGAGGGGAGCAGATACAAACACACATGCGTGTGAGAGAAGGAGGGTGTGGGAATGAGAGGTGGACAAACTGAAGAAGGACTCCAAGCATGTATGTGTGAGAGGGCCTGTGACTGAGTGCGAGAAAGCAGAGCATGAGGCAAACACATGTCAGAATGCACAGTATGCAGGTGCAGGAGAGGCATATGGCTCCGGTGTCTGGATGGTTTCCTCTGGGCTGAGAGTGATTCATGAGAGCAGAGTTGGCTGGTCCAGACAGACAGCAGAACATGGAGAGAATGGGGAGCCAGTGTCATAAAAGCAGGGCCTTGATAGGGAAGACAAGAAAGCCCCAAACCTCTTGGAAGGGCAGGAACCCCCTGTTCCACACTGAGTCCCTCTACACCCCGTCATAATCTTCCCTGCTGCCTGAGTCTGTTTCCCAATGTTGGCCCACCTCTGTTTATTTTGAGCGATATAACTGGAGACAAACGATCCTTGGAGCCAATAGTGGAGATACGCGACTGACATCATGATCTAAGAGGGTAACAGTGGGCCCTGTATTTGTATCTTCTGTCCCATACACCCTGGTCAGTTTCAAACTCTGGGTTACCACTTCAGGAGAGCTGTTAACTGGGATCCGAGAAGAGAGGGAGACTCCATTATGGGAGGCTGAGATGGAGAAGCTAGGCTTCCAATAATAGGAGTTATATGGAGACTCAATTTCTTTGACCTATATTGTAGGCTAATTTTTTTTTTTTTAGAACCACCAACAACAATGTCAATGTTAAATGTTCTCAGCAATGCCTCCAACATTAGTTCTGGATCCTCTATTCTTCCTTCAAGTTCTCTGGTCCTTTCTTCACCTCTTGCTTTCCCCTTCTCCCTCCTGTATTTTTTTTTTAACTTTTGCTTTCTTCTTAATAATTTTATCCACGTTTGCAATAAAACCTAATCACACAAAGCTTCATTCACATCACTTAATTTCCCCATATCCTACCAAACATGTCCTGCTCCCCACTTTGTCTTAGTGCCATCCATATGTGTATGAATGTGGGAGCATGCAGTTGACTATGGGAAACCTACCACATCCCCAGAATTATTTTCTGTCTCCAGAGGCTATCAATAGCCAACAGCTCCTCAGTAAAGGATGAGCTCCACTCCTGCCTATGCTAAGTTTTAAATGGCTTGATGCTGCGCAATCTTGGATAGCTAACCACACAGCTGCCATGAGTTCACGAGTGTGATAGCCATGTCGCTTCCGGCAAGCAGCATTTGACAGATTCTATCCCATACTCCAGATCTTAGGCTCTTTCTACTTTTCTCTGAGCCTTCTGCTGAGGGGGTTCATCTCCTCTATTCTCTCAGGAGGTCCCCTGTCCTCCCGGCCTGAAGGTGGAATGACCATCAGCTGAAGCTACTCACGAGTCAGGTAAATTCAATGCCTTTCTGGGAGCCAAGAAACAAATGTAAAAACCTCGAAAATGCTCCTTTTCCCCTCATTGCTTTTGTTGTTGTTTGTTTGTTTGTTTAATTGGCTTACATACATTTTTGGGGCACATGCATTTCTCTATTGACTCTATAAAAGTTAATGATTATATGTCTCTAGAGAAACATTTATGGTTCGGATCAGTAGTCTGGGATGCAGACAAAGTGCTCCTCATGTCTGGGGGTCTGGGAGGTGCTGCAAAGCACAATGGGAGGAGGAGGAAGCAGCTTACCATTCCCACAAACATCAGATCTAATGATGAGAACTGTGGGTTGAAGAAGGGTGTGGCTTTGCTGAGACTGTAAATGGAAGGGGATGGTTATTCTCATGGACCCTCTCTGACTCTGACCTTAGAGACCATGCATTTGGTTTGGGGCAGTCAGCTCTATTTCTTTTCAGAGCAGGATAAATTTATATTATGTAGAATTACTCAAAGGAACCAGAGCGTTTTGGGTGCAAAACTTATTTTTAAGTCTCAATAATTAAAACAGTGTGGTATCTCTGCATGAATAGATTCAAGTACATGTGGCATGTAATGAAGACGGAAAGTGTAATCAGAAGAGGCAAAATAAAACCTTCTGAAAATTGTGTGGGAATGGCAGTCAGCCTTCTAGGAAACAAACATATATACAAAGACACCTCCCTTGGTACAGAGGATAAACTGCAGATGGATGGAAAATTTACATCTTACGCCAGCTGTGCATGAACAGGCAAGTCACCACAAGATTCACAGTCTCAGACAAGAGACCAGCTTGGAATGTATAGCAGTACCCTGTCTCAAGACAAACAAAAGTTAAATTAAATAAAAGCCTTCAAGTTTTAGAAGAAAATCCACAAGCCATATAAAATTGATTAACACTACAATAAAGAGTCCTCCTACCAAACAAAAATGTTCTACAGGTAAAAAGTCAAAAGGTAATTAATGAAAACTGTTGGAAATATGTTCTTTATAATCACAGAAAGCTAATCTCCCTGTTAAAAATCACACTGTGAGTCAACCACCATAATAAAAATAAAGAAGGAATATGAATGGACTAGAAAGAAATTCCATTCAAATACATAAAAAGATGCTTCGTTTATCAATCATAATCTAAAAACTGCAAAATAACAACTCATTGAGACATTTTGGTCAGCAGAGAACTTTGAAAGTGGGAGGATGTGTTCATCGGAGAGGTGGGCGTTCCCAGACATGGAGGGTGTGTTCATTGGAGAGGTAGGTGTCCTCGGGCATTATAGCCAATAGTGGACATCATAGCACACCCCACCCCATGTCACTACCCCAATAGCAGATAGATAATTTTTAGTTTATACAAAAATTCCACTCTGGAAAACTTACTTTGCAGATATAATTGCCCCAGTACAAAAGGACACAATATAGAACCTTACTCACAAATGCACAGTCTGCATACCAAAATCTTAGAACTAGAATAGGTATCTATTTATAGAGGACTGTGTTTACAGGTAACGGCACGTCCACATAGTTAGTACCGGGCACATGCCAAAGAACACAGGGGTTTTCTGTGCTCTGATAGCTGAAAAGATGCGCTCAAATTGTCACTGGAAGAATCTCATAGATAGCACTCTGCCTTCAATATACAAGAACATACTTGTAGAAGAGTATGTGCTTCTGGGATTGGAGCGATGGCTTTTCGCTCTTGCAGTGGAGCTGGGTTTGGTATCACATGACAGCTCACAGTTATATGTCACTCTAGTTTCAGTTCCAGAGGGTCTGATATCCTCTACTGACCTCCGTGGGCACCAGGCACACACATAGTGCACCTACATACATGCAGCCAAAATACTTAAGTACATAGAACAAATATACCAGAAAGATATGTACTCCTGTTGTGTAACATATTAAAAGATAAAAAAGATACCCCTCTAAAATCCAAACCTAACAGGAATCTAACCTAGTGGGAATAAGCAATGTAATGGGGTAGAAATGCCGTAATATGTCTGTTTATATTGTTTTTATTTCTATGCAGTGTGAATGGATCATCTATTTAAAATTTCTTAGGTACTCCATATGTCAGTCACACTGAGTTATGTCCAATTTTAATCATTGACCAGATAATCCTTTTAAGGAAATCAAAACAACACTCAAAACTGCTCCGTACAAGCTATGCCACCTTTCTGTTCTGTGTCTGTCCCCACTGTGTCTTTTAAACCTGATAGATTTCATCCTTTGACTTGAGGCAGAAAATAAATGCCCATGATGATGAGTGCCTTGAGGGTTTGGGGTGTTCTGTCAACAATGTGGAGACTGTCTATTCACTATTAATGCTGGGCACCATTAATGCTGGGCACCTGTCTCCCTGACACCAGCTTTTCTTAATGCACCCAGTGTTTAACTCTGTACGTATAGGTCACTGTTACCAGTCATCTAACACCACCAACGACAGCAGCAGCTGCCACTTTAAGCTAAGAGCGACTGGAGCAAGCTGTCGAACTGTGATGAGTAACATCATGGTTCCTTTGTCCCTGCCTGTCACTGCTTTTACAAGCCTCTTAATTTAAAACATAATGATTGATAACCTGTTAATGCTTTCAGAAAATGCGAACATGTTGAAATTGAAACATAGATGAAATGCCATTAAGTCTGTACGCAAGCGGCTGCAGACCATCTGAAGCCCTGAAGCCAGTCTCCAGGCTGGTGGGTCAGTTTCTAGGTTGGAAGAAAGTAGGTCATTGGGTGAAGTCAACTTTTTATTTTATTTATTGGAGGGGGTGGGGCAGGGTTTCTCAGTGTAGTCTTGGGTATCGTGGAACTCTATAGACCAGAGTAGCCCCAAACTCAGAGATTTACCTGCCTTGCTTCCCCAGTGCTGAGATTAAAGGTATGTACCACCATTCACTGCCTGGCTTGCCTTTTTTGTTTTGTTGTTGTTTTTATTTCATTTTCATTTTATGGGTATGGTGTTTTTGTTTTTGTTTTTGTTTGTTCATTCGTTCGTTTGTTTTGGTACATGTTTATCAGTATGTCACATATGTGAACTGACTTCACAGTCCAGGAAAGGGCATCAGAAATCCTGGAACTGGAATGTCAGATGGATTTTGGCACCATATGGCTGCTGGGACTCAATACTGTTAACTGCTGCCTATCTCTTGCCTTAGAAGTTGGATCTTCTTCAACCATACTCTTGAACAGTCTTGGCACCTGTAGGTGTTGCCTCTGATTGGAAGTTTCTACCATGGTTCTTTGAACATGGTCCTTCACCTTCTCCTTTAGGTCTGAGCTCAATTTTTACTTCTTGAGATATAGGTCTCCGGTCTTCTCACATCCTCTGAATATATCTTCTCGACAGAGCCAAGCCACTGTCTGAGTGGTCTTTATTGACTAATTTTCACCATGTCTTGTTCTTCTTCTCACCACTGTGAACTCCAGGAGAGAAGGGACCATGTCTCCTTTGCTTTCCAGAATACTCTTGTGCCTGAAATAGCATCCGATCCACAGGAGGGCCTTACAATACTACTTGCCTGAAGCAGTGGACAATCAGGGCCCAAGTCAAATGGTGTGGTTTTATTTTAAACACAAATATCTAGCAAATGAAACACATCTTGAACAAATGTGTATTCTGTGAGTAAAGCCATTTAAGTATTGCTGGCATTAGACATTTCTGCTCTCTTTTGACACTCTCAGACTGGAGTGGAAAAGGAGGTTTCACTCTTCCATGTTCAATGATTACTCTTTTCTACCATGCAGCAATTTATAAATCATTTTCAGAGTGATAATTTATTCATAATGTACAAGTATATAAATCATATAAAACATATAAATCAATTAAATGTTGAACAATATAAAATCAATTTATAAATCATTTATTTATTTCATTTTATGTGCATCAGTTGGATTGCCTGCGTGTATGTGTACTGCATGTCTAATACACACAGGTTAGAAGAGGCTGCTAATTCCCCTGGAACTGGCAGTAAGGATGCTGTGAGACACCACGTAGGTGCTAGAAACTGAACTAGGGTTTTCTGCAAGAATAAGTGCTCTTAAGCACTGACTGATCTTTCCAGCCCCATGTACAGAAATTTTAAGCTCTTTAAAATCTGGATAAAAATAGTTTTTTTTTAAAATATGATTTGTTTAAAACTTCAGTGTACTGGAGCTAGGATGTTGTACTGGATAGCTTTGTGTCAACTTGACACAGCTGGAGTTATCACAGAGAAAGGAGCTTCAGTTGGGGAAATGCCTCCATGAGATACAGCTATAAGGCATTTTCTCAATTAGTGATCAAGTGGGGAGGGCCCCTTGTGGGTGGTGCCATCTCTGGGCTGGCAGTCTTGGGTTCTATAAGA
>NC_034611.1:18628935-18638167 GCF_900095145.1 Mus pahari | reverse complement strand
TGCTTCTTGGTCATGATGTTTGTGCAGGAATAGAAACCCTGACTAAGACAGATGTTAACTGAATTTGAAGACATACTTAAACTTAAAAGCTCTCATTTTAAATTAAGACAAGGCTCATTTATTCAACATGGACTTTCGTGAGGAACCATATATACTGTACAAAGTCAATTTATTTTTCTCCAATAGCTGATTTAGAAGTAAATTGCAATGGTTTAAATAGGAATGGTCCCCAAAGGCTTGTAGATTTGAATGCTTGGTCTCCAAGGGAGTGACACTATTAGGAAATGTGATCTTGTTGTAGTAGGTGTGGACTTGTTGGAGGAAGTGTGTCACTGTGAGAATGATATTCGAGGTCCCCTATGCTCAAGCTACACCCACTGTGTCACACAGTCTTCTGCTGCTGCCTTGGGATCAAGATGTAGAACTCTCAGTTCCCTCTCCAGTCCGCCTGTGTGCTGTCATGCTTCCTGCCATGATAGTATAATAAATCTCTGAACCTGTAAGCCAGTCCCAATTACACATTTTCCTTTTTATAAGAGTGGCTGTGGTCATGGTGTCTCTTCACAGCAATAGAAACCCTAACTAGGACAATTGTACAAGACTCTGTGATAGGTAGTAACACTTTTCCTTAGGCACTTCACTACTATTTCTTCTCTTTGTTTTACTTCTATCACTTTTCCCTTTTTAATTTCTTTTGTTTCTGATACTCTAATTACATCATTTCTCCCCCTTCCTTTTCTCCCTCTACTGCCCACATTCCCCCTTTGCTGTCAAGTTTACCATATCATTCCCCCCCCCCCACACACACACACACTGCCCTGTTACATGTATGCTTTCAGGACTAACAATTTGATATTGGATAAGCAATTGGTGTTCTCTTCCCTGGAGAAGCCTATTTTTTCCCAAGAGTGGGAATTCCCTGCCCCATTATTAAACATAGATTCTTTTCTCATACAATATAATTTGAACATAGTTTTCCCTCCCTATGCTCCTCCCAGTTCTTCCTCACCTCCCCTTTTTACCCCTCCAGAGATGCACTTTCCTTCTCTCATTAGAAAAGAACAGGCTGCTAAGAAATAACAACAAAAAATAACACAATGAATGACCACAAGATAAACCATAACCCCTCATAGCTAAGTTGGACAAGCCAAGCCAACAGAAGGAGAAGAGCCCCAAACGATTTTTATTTCAAATTCAAATGTCATTTTTGTAGACACAAAAATAGATGTTTTAATTTTATAAGCATGTAGGTTAGTACTGGGTTAATGAATGCTAACTGTAACACAACACATTTAAAACACTAGTGCTAAATATTAAGTATTATTAGGAACAGTTAAAAGTACTGGCATATGGGTTTTCAGGAGACTGACAGTTCCTTTTAGGAAGAACGATTTGCCCTTTGAAGGCAATCTTTCCTGAGGGAGGAAGTTCCAGCCAGTCACCAGGCTTTGGAGGGAAATGGACAGCCCTCTTGAAGGTTTAGACATGTTCCAGACAGGATGTTAGATGTCTTTCACATACTGGGGACTGACAACATACCCTCCAAAGGTGTTTGCCAACTGCCTCAAGCTTTGGGGGAACTTCTGACATGTGACTAATTCTGTCATGTAACTATTCTGCTTCATGCTGTCTGCATCCTGAAGTCATCTCTTGGTGACTAGGCACCTTTGATATAAGACCAATGTAAATCTTATTTTTATTAAGTTTAACACTAGTCATAATGCCATTCTCTGTAGTATGAAATCCCTAAGACTACAGAATCTTATCATTCTGAGAGTGTTTTGCTATTAACTTTGGTTTGAGGGATTTTTATGTCAATCTTCCTGTAATCATATGAATTAACAAGACACCATCTTCTATTTCTTTCCATTCCTGTGATTACAAACTAAGTATATTTGTGGTAGAATTTTGTCACATTGAAAGTGTGGATAAAATAACATGATAAAATAAATGGAATTGCAACCCTGATGAAGGCTGGTGTCTGTGTAGTAAGTCACTAGAATAGAAGTATTTTCTTGGAACACATGTTCTTGACTCTCTTTTCTAAATTCACAAATCTGGTGGGACAGGTATTAGAAATTGGTTTGGAGTTTACATCAACAATCTATCAAATAGTAGAGATATCTGAGTTGGGAGAAGCACAGAAAATTAAAAATAAATTACTATCTCTATCTCCAACAAGACAGAGTTGTGAATGAGTTCCTGCCTGAATTCTTGAGCAGGTCAGTCAGAAAAAAAACTAGCTCTGTAGACTTTAGTGGAGAATGTTTACATTGCCATCAGCTAATACTATCAGGCACCTAAAATTGTTAGAGATTTGATGCTAGAATTTCAAGGCACAAAAAGGGATGCTGAGAGAAGCGGCATCCACTGGAGGTCCTTGATATGTTTTCCGAAGAACAAAATAGTCAAAATTATTTTAACAATGATATTAGCATCTTTGGCTTATTTTCACTGCATTGTCATTTGCATCATTGACAGAACAGGAATACACAGTGTCGCAATGTATACTCGAAATTATTGCCCCCACACCGCCATGCCCTTGGAGTTAAATGTGTCAGTTTCACCAGGAGTCATAGATGAAACAGCAAAAGTTAGTGGAGCTATTTAATCTTGACCCTCAAACACACACCACTAACATTCGGAGGACGTAATAATCCTCCAGCAGACTAGAGATATGTTGCTGTATGGTTAGTCTCTGAGAGTGGGCTGAGTGAGCCATCTACTTTTCATATGGAGCATCCTTTACATAAAAGAATCACTGAAAGCCAAATTACAAATATTTAGACATGAGTTTGGAGCATGAATTTTCTTCAGAATGATGGATGTGACCCTGTGCTCCTGAGGAAAACAAGTAATAGTGTTTGTAAATTAGCTAACACATCTATGAGTCTGTGAGTCAGAGGAACCAGAGTAGCTGCTACTGAGCTCCTAAAGAGCGAGATGCAGTGACTAATAAGGTCTTATTTTAGGATAAGCAAGTATACGTATTAACTGCCCACAGAGAGTTCTTTGGAACATTCAGACACACCCAGGAGCATGTGCCCTGGGATTCAAGCATCTGCCGCTCCGCCCTTGCCTGTGTTCAGCAGATCCCTTGATTTATTTCCTGTAGCTAATCCTTAGTTGGTAGAAGCTTACAGCTCTTTAGCCATGGCAAGTCTGTCTCTCTTTCTTCCAGTGGCGAAGGTTGAGATTGGTGTTCGCTTCCCTGCTCTATCAGCTTGGAGGATATTTCAGAGGCTCTTAGAGGCTGCTGAGCCATGCTCTCTGTTTCAGGACTTTGATGGGATGAGTACTAACTGCCCCAGTCCTTGTCACCAACCTGCAGAAGTGCTTCAAAATGTTCATCCTTATAAATGTACAACTAGTACTAGGTTGACCCTCAGAGGTCCCCGTATTAAAGGCTTGGTCTCCATCCTGTGGCAATATTGGGAGGTGGCCTTCAGAAGATAGGATCTGAGGGGAAGACATTAGTTTACCAGGGTATGCCCTTGGAAGGGGTGTTGCTTCTTGTATTTTCATTTGTTTCCCATCCTCAGTGAGGTGCAAAATTTCTTGCGTGTGGTGCACTAAGTTGCCACATGCCTCAAACATGACTGACTATGGGGCTCTGAAACCATGAGCCCAAATAAATCATTCTGCCTTTAAACCTGACTATCTGCAGTATGCTGTCTCCGTGATGGAAACCTGTCAAAACTGGTCTATGAAAACCCTCACCAGCCACTTAACTCACTTATGAATTAGTGACAACCTAGTCTTTGGTTCACTGTCAAGTTTCTAAAGTTCCCATCTTAGCACATCCTTGGGGACTGTGGTGTTCTCTGCCATTGATAGTTAATCTTAAATCTGATATTTGCAACTTTTCTGCATGTTAATTATTTCGAAGTGGGCTCTTGTTAAGGGCCAGTTACTATTCAATAAAGACATTTTTATTTTTAAGTAAAAATGTTCATATAGGCATTGAAGTAAGATAGATTAAGGAAAAGCATGGTAAAATATGTTACTGTTTGAGCAAGCCCTGATTTGGCTTCTCCGAAAAAACCATTGTGTTTTTTAAAAAAAAAAAAAAAAAAAAAAAAAGAACAAGAAAAATGTGAAGTCTTTGTTCTCAAATAATTTGAATCTCAGAGCCTGAGATAAAAGTGAATATTCCTATAATACTCTGGAGTGGTTCCAAGATAAAAATGTAGACAGTAGACATAGAGGGCTTGGGAGCAAGCTCTGGCAATGGGCCTGGAGTGGTGCTCTTGAGGGAGCCTGGCCTTTAAAGCCCCATAAGTGAGATTTGTCCCTAAGTTACCTGTCCATGTGTCTTCAGCATTTTCATACATGTTTAGCCAGCTTGCTTCTATCAAAGGGTGTGCAATGCTCACACTATCAGCCCTTTATTGTCCATCAAAGGGTGTGCAATGCTCTCACTATTAACTCTTTACTATCTAGTGCCCACTTCACATCTCCAGACCTTCCAGACCACATTAGCAATCTGTTCCTCTCCAGGAGCAGCACTTCTCATTTCTCTAGGAATCCCACATGGGTATAGTGCCCTTTCCTACAGCCCCCCACACTAACTTCTCTCTCAGTGCTTGCAGAAAGAATTACTTCCATGGTATCTTTTCTAGGGACTCTCTCTCTCTCTCTCTCTCTCTCTCTCTCTCTCTCTCTCTCTCTCTCTCTCTCTCTCCTCTTTCTCTCTCTCTCTCCTTTTCTCCCTCTCTGATCCCATCTCAGGCATTTTCACCTGAATTCTTCTGCATCCTTCTCTGTCTTCTTAAGGAGAGGACAGGACTTTTCCAAAACACTAAAGGCATCTTTAACACCCCTCTTTGTCCCACATAACATGCCCTAGTCTGCTAACCTTAAATTTAAGTCTATCTGCTACCTTAAGTTTAAATATAATAATTGTATTATAATTATATTATTAATAAATACATGAATCTGAAATCACCTAGCATTTCTATTGTTTATATTCTAGTTTCAGTCACAAAAAACCCAAAGAACAAAAAAATCCCAAATCCCTCAAGTTTAAATTATACTAATAGTTTCTAAATGAGTTTCTTTATACCTGTCCTTGAAATCTAAGTCTATTTTCCAGAATAAAAGAGCGTACAGACACTCTCCAGAATTATAGGCTGCATTCTGAAAGTTTGATCATAGGATGAATGTGTCTTATGTCCAAAACCCATTTTGCATACCTAAGATGCCAAATACAGCTCCACAACACAGCCTGCTGTGCAGTGGCTGGGTCTCCTAATCTTGTGGTTGCCCTGTGGTTGGCTGTGGCTCAGGGTCACTCTGATGACCTTCAGGAAAAGAGAGGTTAAGACCACCTATCCTTAGCCTGAGCCTAAAACACAGCTCAATTTCAAATGAACTGTAATACAAATTATATGAATAAATTGTTATGTGCTCTCTGTGCCTACAGAGAATTTACTGAGAACAAGAGACAGGGTGCATTGTATCAGATTCAATAATGTTTATTTCAAATGTCCTCCAAGACTCCCTGTGCTAGGTCAGGTAGGCCCCTGGCTCTGTAAGAAGGAGGAAGGAGAAGAGCAAAACATTGCACCCTAGAAAACAGCTAAAACGTAGACCATTAGTCAAAGCTGATCATTGTTTACCCCACAGTATCAAAATGCTTGTGGTGGAAACGAAAAGCTGGAAGCCCACCCAGGGAAGTCTCTCAGTCGGGGATCCCAGCATGACTAAGCAGGGCTTCCCCACTCACTTCTGCTGGTTTTGGTACATTCCGTTTTCCATTATGTTTTCTATCTACTCCTTGATATTTGTTCTTTTGCTTCTGCTTTCCTTGTGCTTAATAGACTCATTCATTTCAAAGCAGAAGTATGACGATATTAGATCATTCTCTAAATAGAGTGTGGTGCATTTTGCTTTTGTGCCACTTTAGAGTGAAATAAAGAAAACATTGGAAATCAGGTATTCTCTGTAATATGTTTAAAATATAAATTAGATTGAATCACTCTTTTGCTCAAAACCTTACAATTGCTCCCTGTTTTATTAAGTCTAAATTTTTTTTTTAATTGACAAGATACTCCACCTTTTTGACTAATATTTTACCACTGTGCACAAGAACCTGACCAAAACTGGAACATCTATTATGCTATGGACTCTTCAAGCCCTGGCATCTCAGGGTATTGTCTTTACCCTTGCTTTGACTGGAACATCTTACCCAGTAGCTGTGCAACCAACAACTTTACTTCCTTCAAGACTGTTCCGAAAAAAGCCATTCATAACTCATGGTCTGCTTCGTCTTTAAATTTAAATTTAATTATCTTTTACAATTTTTAAACTCCTTTTAAAAAGTTACTGGTACATAAAAAATAAAAGGCATACATGTTTATGAAATTCCATGTGACGTTTAATATACATGTACATTGTGTAATATTTTAAACTCATTTAAAACATATGTGCCTCACTGAATTTTATCATGGTGAGAGGCAGCCCTCGGAAGAGCCTTTTCTCACCGTATTGATATACGCTCACTAGTCTCAAACATCCTCACCGGCTCGTTTCTTTTCCATGGTACTCATCATGTTCAGCATCTTATTTATATGTGTGTGTTCACACACAGACACGTTGTGGTTACTGTTTACGGCCTGCTCTTCTCAGTATAATGTTAGCTGATGTATCCCAAGCACTCCTAGGTTATATCTGTGATGGCTTTCAATAAACATTCACAGAGCGGATAATAGGCAGTGTGTTCTGGAGCATTGGTCTTCAGTCAAGCAACACATGATTCCCCCGAACACACAGATCTGAGCCATCCAGCATTCTTCACCCACTATTCAGCCAAGCAACTGAGTATTACTACACAATCAATAATTGTGGGCAAATGAGCCTCGTCTTCCAAGGAATTTTTCGTGACAGTAAAAAGACATAACTCATGTATGTCCTGCTCGTTCTCATAATTATTAGTGGATGTTTATGCTTCACTGACTCTTGTCTGAATGTTAGCCACTTGGTAAAACTTGCTTTAATGGCAATCGCAGGTGACAGCCATTGATCCTCTTGTGTGTGAATGTGGCAGACTAATGTAAGTACTGCCATAATTCTTCAGTGGAATAGACTATAGAATAATTTATGTTGCAGATCATGGATAAGGAGTAGGAGAGGTGGGGAATGGCATCCCTAGGTGAAATGTCAGACGGAGCACTATTTCTAGAAACCAAGAAAAATTTCTGGAAACTCAAGCTTCTAATACATGTTTGCAGTTTATGTCTTTTATTTGCTAGTCATTTTTCTTTTTATATTCCAAGGCCTTAGAACCATAGCTGCAATTGCCTGCAGGGCCTTTTGCTTTTTATAGAATTATGTGACTCTTTTCACTAATTTATGAAGGCACAATATAAAAAGTGGCATAAATCTCATTATGCATGTATAATCTACCGTCAGCATGGTGGAATCCAGGTCCTGTATGTGAAAGATGTCTGATACAGCTTCTGACTTTGAGAATCCTATCCTGAATGAACAGTCAGAAATTGAAATTGAAAAGGCAGAAAAACACATTTTATATTCTATTGTAGAAATATTCACACTTTTTTTTTTATCAGTATACAAAAGAAGCACAGCTAAGGTAGCTCTAGTTCAGCCAGAAAGTTTTGAAGTTAGTAGCAATTGATCTGTGCATTGAAGATCAATCAAGTGATTATTCAGGATAAGGTAAGGAGAAAATAGAGAGACAGAGGCAACATGGAATACGACATGCTCTGTGTGGTTTCCTATGTGGCTGGAGCATAGCCGGTTGGAGGTGAGGCTGAAAGAGGTGACTGCAGGGGTGAGGCCAACAGACGTAGCCTGGAAGTTAGTCTGGGACAGGTATACAAGGATCTCTCAACAGGCTACAAAGCATAAACTATAATTGAGAAGAAAATCTGAAAAACTGTTTTAGATAACATGATGGTAGTAATTGAGCATACCCAGAGTAATGGAAGCTTCATTAATCTAATAATCTGTGTATATTTAATAATAGTTAATGAGACATCCACAATGTAGCTCATACCTAATAATAAAGGATTGAATGCTGTTTACCTAAAGTGAAAGAAAAAGCAGGCTATCTCCTCTTATCATATCTATTCAGCACTGAACAAGAAAATAAAATGTAAAACTGTTTCTGTTTTCAGTATGCAGAAACCCCCAAGGAATCCTTGAAAACCAAAATCAAACAACAAGAGGATCTGCAGAGATGGCTCAGTGGATAAAAGCACCCTCTACTCTTCCAGAGGACCCAGGTTCAATTCCCAACATCCATATGGTAGCTCATCACTGAAACTTCAGCTCCAGATATTCTGACATCTTCACACAAATATACATGGGGGCAAAATGCCAATGCACGCAAAATAATAACAAACAACTTTTAAAGCCCTATCTTAAAGATAAGGAAATGGGACAACATCCCATGCTTTGGATACTTCATATGGTGGCAGTTTATCCCAGACTGATCTTGATCTAAAGATTAAATTTTATCTTTCAAATTCCAAGCTCAGGGTTGTTGTTGGCATTGTTTGGTTGATTCGTTTTGACAAATTTGACAAGTGCACTCTAAGATTGATACGAAAGTGTAGAAAATCTTCAATAGCGCAAGCAGTCTTGACAAAGAAAATGAAGCTGGGCACCTCACATTTCCTCTGTCATCATAAATCATCACTACAAAGCTACTATGGTTGAGACAATCTCACAGCCTAGAAACGTGTCAAGCAATGGAACAAAATCAGATCCAGAAATGAATGACCCATGGTTGGTTGGTTTCCATCAGGGAAACAAGAAGGAAGAACAGTGTTTAACAGTAATGCCAGGACAACCTTAATAGGAGGGGATGTTGGGCATGCCTCGTGCCATGTACACCAAAAAGCCTCGATTTGGAATACACATCTCAGTGTAAATCTCTTAGTAAAAACCTAGGGGCAGGTCACCTGGCTTTGGTTAGTGACACTTTCTTGGGTATGAAACCAAAAGCACATGAATTGATGGAAAAGAGATGATAAATGGCGCTCCATCAAAATGGAAACCTTTATAATTTATAGATTTCTGTTGGAAAAATGAAAAACTACTACAGAAAACTACTACTACTAGAGAAAAGTTTTATATGTCAAAGAAATCGTATCAAAGTACCCAAGGAGCTGAAGGGGTCTGCAGCCCTATAGGTGGAACAACAATATGAGCTAACCAGTACCCCCTGAGCTCGTGTCTCTAGCTGCATATGTAGCAGAAGATG
>NC_034611.1:18584981-18628910 GCF_900095145.1 Mus pahari | reverse complement strand
CCCTTGGTCTTGCAAACTTTATATGCTCCAGCACAGGGGAATGCCAGGGCCAAGAAGAGGGAATGGGTGAGTTGGGGAGTGGGGTGGGGGAGGGTATAGGGGACTTTGGGGATAGCATTTGAAATGTAAATGAAGTAAATACCTAATAAAAATTTGAAAAGAAAAAAGAAAAAAAAAAGAATTATACTCATAGCTCACACAATTCAGTAATGTAAAGACAAGTCAATTAAAAGTTGACAAAGGATCTAATACATATTTCACCACAAAGATACATGAATAACAAGTACAGGAAATGGTTCTCAGTATCATCCATTCTTAGCAAAATGCAGAGTCACAGCAAGACATTGCTTTGCAACAACCATGACTTTAATTTAAAATCCAATAACAAAAGCCTCAAGTAAGTGAATAATTGAAGACATGAAGAAACTGGGACCCCGATCTTTGGAAAGTGGGGATATTAAATGATTCAGCAACTTTAGAAAATAATTCAATAGCTTTCCAAAATGTTCAATGTAGAATTATCACATGACCCAGCATTTTATTCCTAGATATATAGTGTAGGCGTATGTCCTTACAAGAGTATTACATGCCAGCAAGATGGCTCGGCCAGTAAAGATGCCTGCTGCCAGGCCTGACAGCCTGAGTTCAAGTTCTGGGAGCCACATGGTGGAGGGAGGTTGAGGCTTCCACAAGATATTGTCTGATCTCCACGCATGAGCTATGGAGTGCATACACACACATGTGTGTGCATGCACACACATGAAGCAAAAGTAAAAACCATCAATATAAGTGATCGTAACAGTATTACTCACACTTGTTCAAAGTACAAAGCCCGCAAATGTTAGGCAACAGAGAAGCAGATTAAATGGTGGTGTGAGCATACAGTGAGATGTCATTCAATAACATAAAGGAACCAAATGCTGGCACAAGCTCCCATGCGAATGAGCCTGGCAAACGTGTTAAGTGAGAGTCGGGCACAAAGGACTGTACATTGCATGATTTCTTTCATAGATAGTGGAAATCAGAAAGTGTATATGCACAGAAAGGGTTCTGTTGGCTTGCAGCTCTAGGAAGTGTGGAGAAAGTAATGACTGAGGAATAGCTGCTACCAGCAACTGAATTGCTTTGTATGGAAAAGCAAAAGTATTTGAGGCAGGGACTCAAACTTCTCAAGCTGCCCTTGAACTGGCTGTGTAGCTGAGGACAGCCACAAACTTCTGTCTACCTCTACCTCCAACGTATTAGGTTGACAGGAATGTATTGCCACGCCTCATTCATTTGCTCCTGGGGTTCAAACTCATGGCTTTGTACACTCAAGACAAGCATGTTTAGACTACGCTACATCATCAGTCCTGAATAAATGTCTTTAAAAATTAGGTTGTAGCAATGGTTGCACACCTCTGTACACTAAAACCCATCGATTGCACATTTGGAATGGATGGATTATATAATATGTAAGTTGTATCTCAATAAAGCAGTTTAATAAAAAATAAATTTCAGTTTAAAAACATGCTTGAGTGAGAAAAGGAAAAGTAACACAATGTGAAGCAGAGCTGTGGGAGATTTTGATTTTCCTTATATTTTTGGAAATTTTCCAAGATGCTCCAATACATTTTTATCATTTATTTTTAAACCTAAAATTTCAAACACTTATTCAAATTTACAGCAAATGATGTGTACTAAAGAAGTATTTTTTTTTTTCTTGAAAGACAACTGGGCAGTGTATATGTGTGTTAAACCCTGCTTAGACCAAAGCACAAATAAAGTCAGAAAACTCTCCTGTTCTTTGGGAAAGTACTGCCGAGCTCCCGACCAAAGCGGCAGCTCTAGGGAGGGAAAGAAAACAACAGAAGAACGCAAAACATTAAAGAAAGTCACTTAAGATTGGAGACCAATTATGTACCCAGAAAAAAAGGGGGGATTTATGAATTCTATCAGTGTTGCTATTTGGGTCAAATATGTGAACAGTAAAAGATTTTATGATTTTAAAATACTTGAAAATTGAAGACAATAGATATTTTAATTCAAAGCTTTTTTTTTTTTTTTTTTTTTTAAGGAGACAGTTAGGATTTCTGACCTGAAACCTGGCCTTGAAGGTATAGTGAGCTACCCGCATGTGTCCTACCCGCATGTGTCGTTAGCTGACTTTGGAACACTGTGAGCAGTCTGTTTCTTGATCCTTATTTGTATAAGAGAATGCTATAAAGAAATGATTCTCAATCCGGGCATGGTGGCGCACGCCTTTAATCCCAGCACTTGGGAGGCAGAGGCAGGTAGATTTCTGAGTTCGAGGCCAGCCTGGTCTACAAAGTGAGTTCCAGGACAGCCAGGGCTACACAGAGAAACCCTGTCTTGAAAACAAAACAAAACAAACAAACAAAAAAGAAATGCATCAAGAGTAATTTAGTAAAGTTTACTTCTAATGAATTGTTACAGGGATCTAATCTAATGCAGCGACGTTTCTGAAGAGGATGGTTTTGAAACTTAAGAAGCACACATTTGAAACTGCAAGAGCAGTCAAGAACAGAGTTTTGTAGCAAGGGGAAGGCATGCTCACCCAGACAGGAGCTGGGAACAGGCCCACGTGCCATCCTAGGACAGCAGATAGGAACAGGCCCATGGGCCCATCCTAGGGCAGGAGCTGGGAACGGGCCCACGTACCCATCGGAGAGCAGCTGGGAACAGGCCCATGTGCCCATCCTAGGACAACAGCCGGGAACAGGCCCCCGTGCCCATCGGAGAGCAGCAGCTGGGAACAGGCCCCTGTGCCCATCGGAGAGCAGCAGCTGGGAACAGGCCCCGGTGCCCATCGGAGAGCAGCAGCTGGGAACAGGTTCATACCTTCATGTCAAGATACCTGGGAGCTTATGTTGAACTTTGGGCAGACTCTCTTTCAGAATTGCCTTCTTCCTTTGCAGTGACTTAATGCTATCCTAATGCTATCCACTTTAACGCTATCCTATACTATTGCTGTTCCAGCGCTATCTTCGTCAAAACCTTCTTCAAGTTAATGGAAAAGGAAATTCATAATGCCTTCCAAAGCCTAATGAGTCTGCAGCTTAAGGAATTAGGAATTACTCCTTTCAGCTAATGACATTTCAGCTGATCTGGCATTAACTTAGCTTCTTGGATTTTTCTTTTCTTTCATATTCTTAATACTCTCAACAAAAGTTTCTAAAACTCAGTCTCTTATTAAGGCAAGATAAATTACCTTTGTCACTCTTATTCTAGAGTTCCTCAAGAGTGAGGAGTATTTTGAAAACTCTTTAGAATAGTTTTTGGGCCTTACAATAACTGCTTTGCATCTCTAACTGGCCAATGTCTTTGCTTGTTTGCCTGCCTGCTTGCTTGCTTTTTTTTTTTTTTTAACTGATGGTCCCAAAGAAACACTTCATCCAGTCTTTGACCTGATGGGAAGCCACTCCTGCTAGAAGTAAATAGTTTCTGACGTGAAGGGAGCTTGTGTTTATCAAATACTAGGTCAGACTTCTCAGAGAAAGCAGACAGAACTCTAGCTCTGTCTGTGCTGTCTCAATATTCCCTTGACATTTATTTATCTACCTTCTAAAGCGCACTCCGGGATGTACCCTCCAATAACAGGCACCAGGACATACTGAAACACAGTCAAGCTAGATTTCTTTCTCACAGCTTCTAAGCCCAAATCCCAGATTCAATAAAATGATGGATTAAAAAGAATCCAAGTCTAGAAGGTGCTAGTAAATTTTATTTAACATTTAGGAAAAGGGACAGGATAAGTCTAAACAAAGGCATTTAACAGACTTATCATAAAACCTTTGCAACCATTTGAAATAAGAGATACACCATTAAATATTAGTGTAAATTGTGTAAACCCTTTTATGACAGGAGGTGAAGGGTTAAAATGATTATAAGCTATTAGTAAGGAAAGATGTTAACCCCCACCCCAAATGGCTGGCACCTATTATCAAGCCATATGCAGAAGAGAGAATAAAATACCTAATAAACATGGAAAACTGTGCCATCTCGCTAGGAATCATTGTGTTCACAGCACTGAACACAAGGAACTGTGCATAGGCTACACCATCAAATATCAAGCGCTTATATTTAGTGTCCAGGAATGTTTTGGTTTACAAAGCAGTGTTGGACACGGTTGAGGAATTCCTTCCCCTCTCCCTTCCTCCCTCTCCCATCCCTTCTTTCTTCTTTTCCTTCACTTTTCTTAAGATGATCCCAGGACCCTGTGCATAGTAATTGAAGATGTAATGGGTGGTTTTGAGAGGAATTTGAATGTATATGGTATTGGATATTATTATTCCAGTTTTGCTTTATTATTATTGCATATGTATAACATGTATCCAACTGATCTCCCATTTCCAAGAACCTTTAAACAGTGAATTTTTAATTGGCTCTATAACTCTTAAGATATGCACAGAACTAAGGTGAGCTGTAAACATTTGATATCACACTGCAACTATTATAGACAAAAATCTCTCTGATACTCTGCATGGGTCTTTCTTCTGGTAGTCCTGATTGAGTGTGACAGAGACTCTCAGGATTGCTTAGGGTCACGGCTGTGCACATTGGATCTGATGCTATTATACACCGATTCCCTCGGGGCACAGTTGGATAGTAGCATCTACATAAAACAGTCTGGATTCTGTGGTTTCTGGGTTCCGAAGTAACATTTTTACACTATTTGTGCTGCTTCTCTGCCTGTCAGCTGGAAACCGGTGGCAGTGGTTTTACAATATTGTGATGCTGCGTGGTCTCTGTTCTATGTGATACAGTCACACGTTCCTTAAGGAACGTGGCACTGCATTTCTGTGTCTCCAACATGTCTATTCTATTCTCAAGTCAAATGCTACATGGAGACACAAAGAGTGTTAAATCAGTTATGAAAGTAACACATTCCAGACAGACTCCAGTATCATGAAGCCTGATTGGTTGAGATAGGAACAACTGGGCATTAGTTTCATTTGCTTTTGGGGTTTTTTGGGGGGAGGGGGTTAGACTGTACACTACAAGAACTAATTAGAGGTTTTAAAGTCAGGAAAGTGGCTACTTTTGGTGTTAATATTTAATACTCAGGACCACTAGGGCACAAGATCCGATTTTTGTCATTGTTGTTATTGTTCCATTATTTACTAAGCTGCTTTCAGTTTCTAAAAATTTACCTGAAGCACACATTTGACGAATGTAACTTATATATTAATATTTCCACATACAAGACCAGATCCTTCTAATATAAAAAAAAAAAGAAACTGCATTTTGATTTTTTTTCCCTCTGCACTAACTAAACAGGGGTTAGCCATGTTTAGTGGATTTTTAGAAACAAATGCTTCCATTTTCGCAAAATGAACTCATAGGTTTATTCCCCCAAAGAACACTTTCTCCCGTGGTAAGACACAAGGAAAAGTGTGAGATCTTTAGTTGGTCTCCATGGAAACTAAAGTCTCATTCATAAAGGCTGCCTATTATCCCAACCATCTTCTACACGTTTTATATTGAAGGGCCTGCTAGGCTTCAGATGCAGCACCTTGGGACCCCCCTTCCCTCCTCCCTGTTATCTCTTCAGTCTTGCAAGGGATGAAGATGCCACAGGGCTCTTACTTATACAGGGAGCTGTCAGACATCTACAGCATCTCATGGAAAAACACTCCCGAAGAAACTGGTCCAGAGACTGACAGATGGGAAGGGAAAGGCAGACTGAGTCTCCAGGCACCCTTCCCCTTGTAAGGCCAGGTCTGGCTGAGCATAGAGGACAGAATAGCTCAGAATTGTTCCTCTGTGTGAGTCCTTCCTTCATTTCTACTCTGCTTGGCTTTGGCTTCAGTTGGTCTTCTAGCCCTTAGAAATGGGAAACTCTAGGTGATGTTTGCAAGGGCTCTTATTTTCTACACATGATTCATGAGAATGTGGGTTATTCGGGGAAAGGCCCTTTAGGAACACCAAGGGTTGCTTGGACTTGATGCTGGGTTCCCCCAGGACATAAACCAAATTAGAAATCTGTAATGTCATCTGCCTGCTGATGTATTACAATGATATATTCAGAACAGAATCCCTGGACAGACACTCCGGGACTTCATTTCATAATCACAAGAGGCAGAGTTCTTTTCTTTGACTCTTTGAAAAACATTACTCTATAACTCAAGAATTCACAGCCGCTAACACTTGGTCCAGATGGAACTTTTGCTGTTGTATGAAGGACCCTATGCTTTCCTCCAGTGGCTCTCCTCTGTCAGCAGAAAAGTGATCCTGAACATTTCCTCCGCTGCCATCTTCAGCGTCTTGCATGTCTCTGAGACTGTAGTCTGGTGAGATGTGTTTACTGACAACGGGATGTGTATCTTCCTCTCTCAGCTCAGAGCTTCTAGCTGGCACCTGACCATAGCATCCCACCAAGTCCCTCCTCGCATCCTGACTCTCAGCACTTGCATTCATCCTTACAGCTCCCTGGACAGCTTGCCTGCCTTCCTCTGTGGCTGCTTCACATATGAGCCGATGCTTCTCTTTCTTCCTTTGAATTATTCCCTCAGTCACTGCCTCCCATTCCTTAGTTTTGCCTGAATATTATCTTTTCTAGAATTTCAGGTACTGTGAAATCTAGAAAAATCACAAAATTTTCAGGAAAATGAATGAACTTAGAATGTATATTATTAAGTGATGTGATGTCACACAATCTCAGAAATGTATGTTTTCCTAATATGAGGATCCCAGCCTATAATTATAATGCATGTGTATACATATACATACACACATAATTATATAATACTATATATAATATATAATATATGGCTTATAATATATGATAAAATGATGTGTGATATACACCATATAAAATAGGACATAATATGTAATGCTTAATATATAATATGCAATACATATATAATAGGTAACATGTAACACATTACATATAACACAACACATTTATAGATACATATTTGGACCATTAGGTGATAAGGAATGAGTGATGCAGGCAGTGGACATGTGAGGAATAAAGCCAATTGATTTTCTAGTTTGAACTCTATCATGTTTTTTCTGTTCTTGTGGTAGATGACTGCATAACAATGTAATTGGTAGCGACAGTGTGAAACACTATGTGAGGCTGCATGACTTCAGAATGCCCACACACACTGGACCGAGGCTCACTGAGATGTAGAGTTTAGACAGTGCAAGTGCTTGCTTGAGTAGATTCCTTAATTTAGTGTTGTGATATTTTTATTTATAAATTTATTACAATAAAGTGATTTTTAATTAAAAAATATAGGCACTAAAGATATGGCTCAGAGGTTAAGAGTGCTGGCTGTTCTTCCAGAAAGCTTGGTTTTGATCCCCAGTGCCCAAATAGCACCTCACAACTGTCTACATATAACTCCAATCCCAGGGGATCTAATGCCTTCTTTTGGCCTTGGTAGGCATCAGGTATGCACATAATGACATAGATGCAAACACAACAATCACGCGTATTAAATAAATGCATTTAACTTTTTATTTTAAAAACCAAAAAACCACCCAAATCTATAGATTTAGCCTAAATTTCTTCCTTCTTTTCAGACAATATAAATCATTAGATTACCTTATTGGATCTTAACTTTACATGTTTAGTGGTTTTAATTCATTTTATTACTATAATTAAATTATACTTTCTAAAGAAGAAGGACTTATTGGATTTAATTTTGGAGGCAGAAAGTATATGATCATATTGTCCCATCAAGTTGTCCTCTGTTCATGGTCCCATTGGCTGTACCATTCAGAAGCATCAAGGCAGAGATAGGAAGGAACAAGAATGATATTCTATAGTCAAATAGGAGAGCAGAAATGGCAGTCTTGTTTTTTAAGAGCAAAGCACTCTTGTGATAACCCAGTGAGGTCCTACAGGAGCTACATGGTCCCACAAACTGTGTCCTAAAGACCTGTTCACCCCAGCAGGTTCTACCTCTGTAACTTTTACACCACCACACACAGGAGCACACTTTCAACACATGAACCTTTGGGAAATATACGCAAATTCTATTCACGGCCCAGAACTACTGTTCTGTGGTGCTTTCTTTTGAAGCATCTTTTTCTACCTACCTCGCTCAGTATACTCTCACTAGGTAGCTTCACCCTCATCCTTTGCTTCACACCTGAACCTTGCTCTTTCATGAATCAAATTTTCTTATCTTGCTTCCTGTTTGGTTACTGTATCTCTTTTAGTTTTTAGTTATTTCTTTTAGTTTAACATCTTCTCCACCCTTGGCCTAGTCAGCCTTGAAACACATCTGTTCTGGTTTCAATGTGAAATGCACACCCACCTCTAGGCTCATGAGGATGTACTACTCAGAGAGCATCACTGTTTTGGGAGGCGGGAAGATTTTGGGACATGGGGTCAGTCTAGAAAACATACACTGCATGGTGCAGCCCTTTGAAGATTACAGCACAGCACAGCGTCTACTCCCACTCTGCTTTCTGATCTGCAAAGAATGTTAAAGACAGTCATTGCCTGTTTTCTTTTTTTTTTTTTTTTTTTTTTTTTTTTTTTTTTTAGATTATATTAAAGACAGGTTTTTTGGGAAGCTTCTCTCTGGTGAGATCATGGGGAGGGGGAGACAGAGAAAAGGAGCATGCACAGAGATGAGGAGAAGGAGGAAGAGGATGAGGAGAGAGAGAGAGACAAGGAGAAGTGGGGCAAAATGTCTGGATTATATAGGGAAGAATCAGCTGGCTGCTTACAATTCTATAGATGGGACCACCCCTGGCCACACCATCCCTGCCACAATAGATGACTCATTTGGGAATAATGGGTCAAAATAAATGTTTCTTCCCTTCAGTTGTTTCTGTAGGGCCATTTTGATCATAATGATGAAGGAAGTGACTAAAACGCCTTCCTTAGCCAGAAGCTCTAAACGATCACCATGGGAAACATAAATCTGCCACCTTTCATCAGTAATATATTCTAAGGTCACCGAGTTTCTCAGATTACCATGGATGTGCCATAGTCCTTCTTGGTGCTTGTGAGCTGCAGACTATGAAATGAATTCTAATTTTCCCTTCTACTGAGGTACAACAGGCCTCTGTGTGTTTGACTATAGTCTTCCCATTGCCTAAAATCCCTTCCCTTCTGCCTTTATTTCCCTATTCAACATCCATCTGCTAGGAATGAGCTGGAGTGGGGGTGTTGCCTAGGAAACCATTCTCTCCTGCTCCCGCATGCATTGTTTTCTTCATCTGGGAATCAACTTGTTTAGCGTTTTTTTTCTTTCCTTCTGAATGTTGGGTTTTTTGGGTTTTTTTTCCCCATTTGTTCGTAAGTCTGGCCTTGCTTGGAAGCACAGCCTTTCCCGTGTCAGAGGCTGTGTCTCTTTACCTTTGTGACTAAACTGGAAGTAAAAACTGAGAGATTGTTTCTCCATGGATTGAACTGAATTAGAAGACCGGCTAGGATTATAAAACACAAGAGTCCGAAAGACTATGTATCAAAAGTATGCCAGGGATAGACCTATTTATTGGAACCATTTTAAATGAGCCACACTATTTGTATCAGAATCACCAGGGTGTCATCAGCCTTGATTATCTTCCTGAGTTTAGTTGACACTTAATGAGGTAGAGCTTCTGATGAGATGTTTAATTTCTCTATGATTTCCATAATAACAGATTGCACTAACTGCAGATTCAGAATTACCGCTCTGTAGCATGAGAAGGTAAAACAGTTTGCTTAGAGGAAACATTTTTCTTGGAGCATACATGGAAAGTTTATAAGACACAAATTCATTAGCTTCTTTGTCCAAAATGCAAACTATCATTTTTCTTCATTCAGTTCCTAGCATGCTTTAGAAAAACAGAGCCAAAGATGCTGCAGACACTACTGCATCAAGAGTCTTACAGGGTGAAGACGCATTTGTTTATAAGTCTCTATCCATCACCCAGTGTCAAGATATTGGGACTGGACTTGCTCTTCCACTACTGGGTGATAATTGAAAAGATCACACCACAAGAATAGAAAGGAAGGTGACACTGAGCAGGCAGGTGACACCATCTGCTCCTGAGTCATGGTAACACAGATAGATAAGGAACTTCCTTGTTTAGTAGTGATGAAGTTGTCGA
Source organism: Mus pahari (assembly GCF_900095145.1). Classification (NCBI taxonomy): domain Eukaryota; kingdom Metazoa; phylum Chordata; class Mammalia; order Rodentia; family Muridae; genus Mus; species Mus pahari. The sequence continues at coordinate 18,618,848 of NC_034611.1, read as the reverse complement.
GAGAGTCAGTGCTCAGAAATCCAGGCTTATAGAGCCAGGCAATGCAGATTTTATTTACACAAGTGCATTAAAGCCAAATAAGTCTACGGACCAGGTCCCTTCATCCTTTGTATGCCACTGGGACATTGATGAAGAGCTGGCTATATAAAAAAAACATTTTTCATTTAATTTGTGCTATTTTAGATATTGTTGCAATACTACACTGTACAGATGGAGAACTGGAACCCAGAAAGAGTAATCTGTCGGGTGCAGAATCAGATGGAGATCAGAGCCCAGATAGTTGACTATGCTCTTACCCACACCAAAGTGTGGTCCTACCAGCAGCAGCAGCAGCACCTAAAACTGCTTATGAAGGGTCAACTCTCAGTCTGTGCCCCTTTATGAAGAGGTGAGGAAGTCTGATAGAGGGTACAGTGATGTGGGGTAACTTGGCCAACAGGTGAGTATGATGACGCAATGTCAAAATCATGTACTTTATGTTGTAGCACCGTGTTTAGCTAGCGCCCTGCCTGAGTGTGTGAAAACCACATAGAGGATGGGCTCAGAAGCTACATGTCAATAAAAAGAAGGTTCCTTGAAGCCAGGTTAGCTTTGTCATTTCCTATTATTAGAGTATCTGACCCACATTTTGTGTTGAAGTATACATGAGTCAGGATATTTACACAGCTAGCATGTGGACCACAAACTGGAGACAGCTTACGATGATTGTAATGTACAAATGCTTTTCCAAATTTCCAAGCATAGCATGGTCTATTCATTTACATTTAGGAATTGTCACATTGCCCATGACATGACAGACTTTCAAACAGTCTATTCTTTTCAATTGAATAAGGCACTTTGGGTTCCCCGGATCAAGTAAATACATATATTTTGTAAAAGGGGATGAAAATTAGAAAGGAGCACATAGAGAGTGTGGCAGGATTGTGTGGCTATAACAAAACATACTGTGAGGAGAGTGATAGTTTGACTCGTCCAAGATTATGAGCATTGCTCCAAATCTTCTATTACCTGGGTTAAAACTTGAAAAGCTATTGTTAAGAAACTTCAAGGAAAGAGAAGGTATCTCACTGTGATAAAGTAATTGCCTTCAAGCACAAGGACCTAAATCCATGAATAAATAAAGTAAGCGTGTTGGTTCCACTTAAAACCTCATCATTGGAGAGTCAGAGACTGGCACATCCCTTTGGGCTTACTTGGCAGGGAGTTCTAGATGATTGGGTTTCATGCCAGTGACAGATCATGTCTCAAAGAAAAGGATGGATATTGTCTAAGGAATAACACCTAAAGTTGTTCCTCTAAACTCTATGCACATGCACAGTATGTACTAGTATGCAAATACACACATGTTAAAGGGGAAACAATTATAGAAGACATGAACTATCTCGTTCACTAATCTGGCTCAAACCTGTCTGAAAAATGTTGATTCAAAGTTGACTAAATACTACGAAAACATCTTTATTACAAGGAATCCCACAATACATTTTGAGCAAAGAGATAATGACTTGATAAACTTTCAAGATTGGTGAGAAATAATGATATAAACATGAAAATGAGAGAGAGAAAAAAACAAATAAAGAAAAAAAAAAGCAGAATGGAGCAAAAAGCCAAACATTTCTTGGGGTTCTTCTATTGAATGAAGAACAGGATTCTCTAAACCCACAACAAATATTTGAATCCAAGACAAGACATTTTGTAAATAACTAACTCCCTATACCTCTCCATTAATAAAACACTGTGAGCTTTCTGAGTGACTGAGTTGACTTCACACTGAGAAACACCAGGCATTGATTGTAAGAGTTGTGCTGCAGTGGTTGCCAAGAAAGAATTCCAAAACTTGATTCTGATCATATTACAAAACTCAGGAGCAGGACTTGGATGTGTGACTTCTGCAAGAATTCCCAAAGTCACTAAGAGTCATACTGTGATGTGTGAAAATGGTCATAATTCCCAAAGTCACCAAAAGTCATACTGTGATGTGTGAAAATGGTCACATTCATATTGCTTTGAATTTGACTAAGATGTAAAGATGTTTAAATGACTAGATGGAATGATTGTTTTAGAGTCACAGACAGTATTGACCACATTTAGAGACCAGGGCAAATAAAGAGAGAAAAAAAAAAAAACATGGAGTTGGTGGGTGGGGCAGTAGAAAGGATCTGGAATGATTTGAGCAGGGAGAACTATAAGTTTTTCAGTAAAAAATAATCATGGATAAAAGAAATGATTTCTGAAAAATTGTGTTTTAACTAAAATTCTTTGAGAACCAGTCACAGAATAGTTAAGTAAACTGGCACAATGTGGAGGCTCCAACAACATGCTCTTTTGAAGATGCCTCTTGAGAGAAGAGTGCACTGTAGAGTTCTACAGACATCTTGCGATAAGCTTATGCAGGGTAACTTCTGATGGCAGAACATGACCCTTTAAACAATCTTTGGACTGTCAAGATGTCTCAGTGGATAAAAATGCTTCCTGCTAAGCTTGATGATCTGAGATTGAGCTCTACAACCTACACAGTAAAAGGGAAACAATTCCCATAAGTTGTCCTATTGCTATGGTAAATGCAACACACAAACACACACACACACACACACACACACACACACACACACACACACCACATAAACAAACAAATGTGAGAAGATTTAAAACGCAATATTTTGTATGGTTACCATAATTAATTCACCTATGAAGCACATAACAAAAATCTTATGCATATGCTGGATTTTGAATTATACCCACAGCCAAATTAATTACCTTATAGAAATACAACTAAAAGCTCCCCTCCTCAAACACTGACATCAAATTGCTAGCCCAGTTCTATTGCTTCTAAAGTGTATTACCTACAATTTGACATAGCTGGGATTTGAGGTAACCAAGCAAAAGATCCAGAAAAAGCAACACTCTTTGGTGTCCTACTGCAGGATATTTTGCACATGCCCAGACACTGATATGGACACTTTTGGAGAATGACTTTTGATGTCAGCTACCTCTCAGCCCCAGAATGGAGATATGAGGTTGCCACTCTGTCTCGGGCAGCCAGCACACAGTAAGTAGACAATACAGGAATGTTAATACCCTGGTCCTTGAGTCCAATGTGAGAATGACACTAAGGGATCATCCAGGTTCAGAACACCTGAGACCTTCAATAAAAGTAACTTAAACCTGCTATAAGACTTTCAACTTCCCTTTTGTATGCTGACCAGAAAGCATTGTCCCTTGACTTCCTTTCATAAGCACCACATCATAGTCTTTCAAAAAAGCCAAACCTGGAATAACCAACAATCTTTCTAAATACATCTTTATAGAGAATAAAACAAAACAAAACCCCAGGTTTGAACTAGGTTGAACTAGGTTGGAATATAAGATACAAGACTGACAAAATCTGATGACAAGTTCTCATTGCCTCAAGAGTGAGCTATCTGAGCCAACCCATTTCTTCTTCCTATTAGAATGACTGCATTCATTGCCTATGTATGTAGGAACAGCATCACATGCCAGGGCCCTAAACTCTCCAGGTGTGGAGCATCAGGAAATCCTAGATTCATCTTGTAAACAGCTCAAATCCCAAACCAGATGGTCAAGCACCACAGGGGTCTGGACATTCCATTGAGAAGGCCGTTCTCATGCTGACCCTAGGCACTAGGGCAAATAGTATAAGCAGTGTATGCTGGAATGGAGGCTTTTCCTTCTACAAGCTCCTGAGGGTCCAGCAGATACCTGGGCCTCTTCAAGCATCTTTCAAGATGAATGGAAAGAAGGCAGCATGTGGCTTCTCTTCTGTTGCTGATGGCAGCCTTGTGTAACTTTTCTTGTCTCCACTATAACACTATTGTGTAATCTTTCTCGAGCCATTGTAGGCAACCATTAGAGATGTGTGTAGAATTTTTTGCTGTATAGCACCATTGACTAAAAATGAATGAATTCTGTATGGTCCTGGTTATAACCTTTTCAAGGTATCAGAAGGGTTCATAGTCACATAGAGATGAGGATAATCCCTGTGATAAAGATCTCTAGAAGAGATAATGGTAATGATATCTAAATTATCCCAAAGTCAGAGAGAGGAGAGCCTGGTATGAAAAGTGGTTGAGTTACTAGATAGAACGGCTACTGTAGGGCAAGAGCAGAATTGCCCGTGGTTTCCTCAGTAACTTCTTCATGCCCCAGATAGCATATACTTTAAAAGTACAGTCTTGGACAATCTGTACCCTAGATGAGCAGTTCTCAGTCCCCAAGTCAGGGCCCATTTGTGAGTCGCATATCAGTACTTACATTACAATTTATAACATAGCAAGATTACGAAGTAGCCCCCAAAATAATTTTATGGTTGGGAGTCATCACAACACAAGAAGATAACTACTGCATTAAAGGGTCTCAGTGTTAGGAAGGTATCTTATCCTAACTTAATTTTGGCATTGGCTTTCCTGCCCCATGCTGGTGATGACCACCACTTTCTAAGGATCCGGACGCCTGAAGAGACAGAGCTGTAGTGCTATTTAGACAGTTAGAATACAGGAGGGCCTGATGCCTTCTTACAGTCAGAGCAGCTCTGTAGAAGGAATCCCACTGCTCTGGAGATCAGGGAAGCACATACCTTCCCCCCCACACACACTCTGACTCTGGTCTCACAAGCCTTGGACCCAACACATGGAACATGAAGGCCTAAATGAGACCCACCCTGACCTGCCAAAGTCTATCTGGTATTTCCTGTAACGATAGTTCAGCTTCGTTCATAGCTTCACCCACCTGCATTAATGCAGGAAGACCTGCATCTACTTAGCAGACTTAGCAAGGGCCAGTTATATAATCCACACATTTTTCAGAAATAAAAATTGAAACACAGGATCGACTCAAGAGCTATTATATATATATATATATAATATATAATATCATAAGCCAATTTATAGAAACTTACATATTTAAAAATCATCCTTTAAAAAGGAAAATATAGAAACCTGTTAAGAAATTCCTAGAAATTATGATCAGCCTAATTATGAGCATGAGAATCTTAAAATGTCTCTTAACAAAAGGTTAGAGAAATAAGCTGTATTCAAGTACTGAAAAGAGAGGAGATAAGGAACGGTGTTACCGGCAGGGGAACCGATGGTCAAGAACGAGGAGTCTGTTAGTTTAAACTGAATGGTCTGTACATACAAAAGCAACTAAGCTGTGCCCACAATGCCCAAGGACAGCTTAATGTTCCTGGGACCACATGAATGGGATGTTGCTCTTCTGAAATGTCAGCTCTACTTCTCTGGGAAACGGGAAGCCATGTTGACGTCATAATATTCATTCAATAGGCATATGTTCCTCAGAGACCAGTGAGAGAACAAGCCACAGCTTAAGACATGGAGCCATCCTTCGCCCCTTGTGGTGCGCAGATATTGTGGGTGGTGTGACACAAGTTCAGAAGAACATGAGTATTCACTGTCCATGTTTTGGTGTGTGGCTACACATTAAGGAACTGGTCACCCCCTTGAGTAAATCTTTATATCAGATCAAGAAGGGAGGTGAGCTTTACCTATGTTGATTTTTTAATGGCTCCAAAGTGTGCCTTTAATTCTGTATTTAAACAAGTGTCACCTCAGGGCACCAAGGGACATTTCTGAGTTAGCTACTTTTCACAGAACCACTGACCCTTCAAAGGCCCACTGCTCTGGGAGATGAGAGGGCTGCGGAAGGTCCTTGAAAATTGCCCTAAACACACACACAAAAAAAATCTTTTCCTTAAAGGGCCCATTCTGGCAACTGCCTGCTGAGCTTCATCGACTGCCTTTGTTCATAGGCAAGCAATCTACTTTCATAGGAATTCTTCGGCATAGCCCGCGTTGGGAAGTAAAGATCCAAAGAGTGCATTACTGGGGCTCAAAAAAATGCTCTTAGAGATCCAGCCCCCATTGTAGGAAGAAAACATGAAGCAGGTGCTTCCTGGTTGTCATTTTGTGAACTCTGGGATTTAGCCAAACATCTCCAGACTTTAGCCATTATCGCTCTGGCAGGTGATTTGTGCCTGGAGTAACAGCAATTTAATATTGTTAATGACAATGAACGCTAATGAAGAAAAAAACAGCAAACATTTAAGTTCAGGCTGAAGTGAAAATATAGAGCACGTATGGGTGAATTTTACTCGAGTTCCCTTATTCCACTCCAAAGGACAGATAAGACTTTGGTTGCAATAACCAGGCAAAAGTACAGTCAGGCCCATCTGCATTGCATCGTTGTTGAACGTACCTGCAGCCCTTCAATGGCCAGCTTCAGGATAGAAGGTGTCAGCTTGGATGCTTGCTTGAAGGAAAAGTTGCTCCAGTCTATAATTAAAATGAAACCATTTATCTGGAGCTCAGGATCTTCAATAAGGACTTCCAAGGACAGGAGAATGGCACGGAGGATGTCTGTGAAGGAGTTCCTGCAGCCAGAACGGAAAAGAGGGTGTGAGACTCCACAGCTGAGAGATGGCACACTGTGTGCAGTGTCTCTGCTGTCCCCACCCTGCCGCCCCATGAATCCTTCCGGAGGAGTCAGACTAAGGTTCTCAATGTAGAATGAATGACAATACTATTTCTGAACATCCGAAAACAATGCTTCAAGATGGCCAGGATGGGTGCTTCCTTTTATTTGATCACCACAGCACCTTAGATTTAATGAGATGTTACTCTTTTGCATTCTATGGCTCTCTGTATTCTGCTCCCTCTGCATCACTGTACACGCCTTGTGGAAAGATATCTGGAGCTCTCTCGTGCACGCACATACAAACACATACACACATACCAAAAAAACAAAAACAACAACAAAAACAAACAAAAACAGATTCCGACATCCGCAGAGCAGGGGCTACACTACAAACCGAGGTAATATCTTCAGTACCCAGGCGCTCAATGAATCTTTATTGAACAAATGATGTGAAACCCCAGTCATGGATCCGTATTTGGATTAAATATTTTTTATTTCTTTTCTATGCTAGAACCTTGTAGAGAGTGTAAAAACACCCATGGTATTGTTGCTATGATTTTAGATCTGATTCATGGGTAGTAGAAGGAAAGAAAGAAAGAAACAAAGGGAGGGAGGGAGGGAAGGAGGGGAGGGAAGGGAAGGGAAGGGAAGGGAAGGGAAGGGAAGGGAAGGGAAGGAAGAGATAGGAAGAACAGCTTATTTTCACTGAAGGTCTACAGGTTGTGATTCAGATAGGAAATCACTTTGAGTACATCAGTAACTATGACAACAGGAAGACTTGAATACAAACTAGGACGATAGTTCTCAGGGGTTATGCATAAGTTTCCACATCACTGATCCAAATCACTGGCTGACTTTCATTTCTATAGTTTTCAGACACGAGGAAATGATAAGAGAAGCACACGCAAATGATCTAACTGTTACATCTAACTGCACATCTAATGTGTTGCAAGAGTTTCATAATCAGGGTCTTTGATGAGCTGGAAGATGTAAGCCTGGATGTCAAGTGTCTGTATATTCTATGATTTCCTTCAAGCTTTCATTAAAATCAGAAACTTCACTATATGAACTCACTGTCTAAGGGTTGGATTCCTAAGATGATCAGTCTGGTTTAGAGCCCTAACCATAATGTCTTCAGACTAGAGTTTGAGTATCTATGATTGAATAGGAGGCTGGTGATAAGCTCAGAGTTCTATTTCATGCTTGCAGCTATAAGTTAGTACGCCCTGTCTCTACTTTTAAAGATCATAGTTGGAGGGGGCTAGAAATGTGCTGCATATGTTGATAGGGATTGATGCCACTCCCACAGTTTGGAAAGAGTCTATGAAGAGACGATGGTTTGGGATAAGCCTTGAGTGAACAGGCTTTGAATGAGTAACTCAAGTAACAGAGAACAAGGTCTTTTAGGACAGAAGAAAAAAAAAATAAACAGCTTACTCTGTTTCTACTATCCGTCTCAAGTTCTCTGTCCTTGTTATCAAGCTAAAACTTTCCTTCCCTCAGTATACCTACTTAGATGAGACCTGAGGTATGGGGGCAGGGGAGCACTCGGAGTTTCCCACACCATCTGCCCTCAACTGTGCAAGCACAATGCTCACTGACCTGAACAACCTCTAGATGGAAATGGTGGCTCTCAAAGATTCTTCTTATTATTATTACTTCTTCTAAAAAGCATTGCCAACTTTAGATATACTGTGGTCTTAAAAACTTAGGGTAAGTTTTAAGGAGCTTCTTTTGATTATAGCTTGGTTTGACATTTACATTGTTAACCAGTCAACTTACTTAAGTCAGAAATACAGCTTTGTCTTATGAAGGAAGATGGATTTCAGGGGAATATGGAACCAAAAATCTATGTGTTTAGGTGATTTCACATGGTAATATGGAAATACCTGGTGTTAAGCTGGAAATAACCATTGGGGTACCTGGAAATCTGAGCTTGGATAAGCATTCATAGTAAGAGCAAATATAGAAAGACAACCAGGGCTGAGAAACTGAGTTTTACATAAACCCTACAGACAGCACTGAAAGCGAAGGAAGAAGAATTAAATAAATAACTAAAGGTGAAAAGATCAAGGCAGAATAGTTTAAGAAAAAGAAGAGAATGTTTTAGCAGCAAGGTAAACTTCATTTATTTCTCTATCACTGACCTCAAATTCTCATGTCCTAATTACTTATTAAAGGCACAGTTCCTTATCTATGTGACTTGTCTTGATTAATTTCATGTAGACAGAAACAAAATGGTTCAAGTTCTTAGTCGTGTTCTTCAAGGACCTGTCATGTCATCCTGGTCTCTTACCCTTTTACTAATACCCATGGTCAAACCATACCACAGCTAGAATGATGGATTGAGAAAGAGACATAAACAGGGAAGTGACACCCTAAATGACTGTCGAGTCTCCACAGGAAGTAGAGATAACTGTCTAAACCTTGCCTAGATGAACAAAAGACAGAAGAGCAGGAATTAACTACTGCTTTTTAGTGTTGGTATAGTTAGTTATGCATCAATAACTGTCCAAGACAAGAAGATGGTTTTCAAAGCCAGGGCAACAGAAAGGTTTAGGAGAATGGGAAAGGAGAAGTAACCAACATGTTCATAATAAGATGTTGTTTAGTTGTTTGGTTGATTAAGTTTCTGAAACTGTGTTCCACTATGAATCCCAGAATGGACTCAGATTTCCACTCCTACCATTTCAGTCTCCTAAGTGCTGGAAATCAATTTGTGAACCAAGATTCCCAGCAACAGAGTTTGTCTTGAACAAGATTTGAGAAAGCACTTAATTTGACAGTTGGAGATATTGACAGTTATAAAGATATTGAAAAATTAACTATTCTCGATCTTATTTTACTTAAATCAGAGCTGTGTCTCTTCCCATAGCATAGTCACTTGTGTCGACTTCTAAGAAAAGATATAGAATTCTGTCTAAAAACCACTAAACCTATCAGAAGACCAGAATTTAGAGCAGACATCAGCAGGAAGAAAAATGTTATTAGATGAACCCGGAGAAATAAAGTGAAAGGAACTTAGACTCAATTTCCCTTCCAAACATTCAGGTTGTTGGAAATTGGTTCTAAGGCTTTGATTCAATCAAGAATCTGCATGTCTAGACACTGAAGATCCTTGTACCCAACTGATTTTTGATCGATCAATAAAGATGCCAAGGACTAATGGTTGGACACAGGGCGGCACACTTAAGAGTTGCATGGGTGAAGACATAGAGAGGAAAGGACAGAATCGCCATGACTTGGGGTAGAAGGATGGCATGCAGAAGTGGCAGAAAATAAAGCCAACCAGCCACGTGAGACTTTAGGAACATGGCCACTGACCACTTCCCCGATTGGGCCTGAGGTAGCAAGGGAAGGTTTAGGAGGGGCCAGCCTTTGAGGTAGCCAAGGCATTTTAAAAATAAGCTTGTGTGTGTGTGTGTCTGTCTGTGTGTGTGTGTGTGTGTGTGTGTGTGTGTGTGTGTTTCATTCACAGATTCAAAGATAGCTCCTGGGCAGGTGTGCGAGTGTGACCCACCAAAAGCCAAAGTGGTGAAGCATAAACACACCCTACATTAGGTGCTTCACTTTCCTGCAAGAACTGCTGGGGCAGAGAGGGGCCAGATGAAACAGGTGTTCTGAGGGTTCATTGGTACGGAAGCCTTGCTGCTTATCTTTGGCAGAAATATACCCTTCATATCCTGCATCCTTGACCTCTTCATATAAATCCCTCCACATTCCCTTCCTCTTTCCTCTTGGTAATATGCTTCATTTGTGAAACACTCCTGGTTATTTGAAAATTAAAATAGCAATTAAACTAAATGATTTATGTAGGTAATCCACCCTGAAAGATTTGGAGTGTACCTTCCCACTCCATAAATACTGGCCGAGCATGTCGACGCCCTCCAAAGGGTGGGGTAAGGAGAAGAGTCATCACTAGAGAGAGATGTGGACACAGCCAGAGCCAGGAGACCAAAGGAGGTATCACCAGAGAGAAACCATAAAGGGTATTTTCTTGCTATGATGTCAAAAATGGTACTTTATTTCTAGAACTGTCGTCATCCCTCCCCGTCATACTGTCAGAGTGATAGTGAGGCAAACACTGAACCCACTTCACTTGAAGGACATTCCCCAAAACAGGCGGCCAGGATTTCAGCACAGTTGTGAACTATGTCAAAACACAGGGAAACTCCGAACAACTGTCACAGCTTAAAGGGATCTAAGGGATATGACAGCTAAATGTAACACAGTTTCTTGAATGAGAGCCTGAGACAGAATTTTTAAAATAACTGAGAAGATCTGAAATATGTATGGAACATAGTGAAGAATAGTAACTTAATTTAATTATTTCTTTGTTACAAATACCATAGACTAATTTCAGATGCTAATCCTGACAAACCAGTCTCATGCAGAACGGCAAGTAAGTCTCTATGGCATCTTCACCATAATTTGTAACTCAAAATTCTTGCAAATATTACCATTTTTTTTAAAATTACATAGACTTGCTGTACCTTGTAGTTTGTTGCCATGGGTCTACATGCTTTAAAACAGTGTCTAGACAAACCAAAACGGTCACTGACAATTCAACCTAAGGCAAATTGTGGTTGGAAGAACAGAAGCCATTTTCAGAGTGTCTCCACCAGATGAACTGATGTAGACATGGGTTGTTTAACTCTAATAACCCAGAGAAAAAAAGACTACATTTTGCCTGCAGTCACAATTAGATTAGATTATTTTAGCGTGTGTCTCAGAATGAAATAACAGATGAAAGGGGGTATTTGCATTTCATCCATTCTCTCCACAATTTGCATAGCTTTTGTAATTTCAGAATTTAGTAGGAGATTCTTTAACTTCATGTGAAAGCACCATGTGGACTGCAAATTACCAAGGAAATGTCACAAATTATCCTAAAAAGAGAACCTTTTGGAATTTCCCCATGAGGATTTTAATTAACTAGGACTTAGCAGTGGGTTTTAGCAGAACTTTCATCATCCTACTGAGACTACCTAGAGACTATTAATGTAGATTATTTTAAGGTTGTCTTGTGTTTATAGTTCTATTGTTATTTAACATCACCCTTTAAGGTTTTAAAAATCTAATACAAGTAGGAAACAAAATGATGTAAACTAGGAGTTACCAATTAAAAGGTGTTTAACTTTTAAGAACTGACTCATTTGTCTTGACTTTGTTCGAAGACTTGAAACCCAAGGCTTGTACTATATAAGAAAAATATGTGAACAGATGACCATGTAGGGGCATGATGAGATTATAAATAATACTTGTCCTTGAGAAGAGTGTTACAGTTCTCAGCCATTTCCATATCCACAGTGCATATTCCTGTAGTAATTTTTCCATTGTAGTGAGATGTCATTAATATTTGTAGTTAAAGCTCTCACGTCAATTCCAATATTTACCAGTGTGATTAAATATGAATGTTTTCCTTAAGAATTTTAAAGGTCACAGCTGGGCGTGGTGGCGCACGCCTTTAATCCCAGCACTCGGGAGGCAGAGGCAGGCGGATTTCTGAGTTCGAGGCCAGCCTGGTCTACAGAGTGAGTTCCAGGACAGCCAGGGCTACACAGAGAAACCCTGTCTCGAAAAACCTAAAAAAAAAAAAAAAAAAAAAAAAAAAAGAATTTTAAAGGTCACTATTACCTCACTAGAGGGTAGGCCAGAGACATGAACCCCAGAAAAAACCACCCTCCATCCCACCCATAAACACTTAGCATAACTCCATCTGCCCCTCTGCTCTTCATCACCATATTCTGGTCCAAACTTGATGGAAGTCTTCTACTCCACCAGAGGTCAGGCTAGCATCCTGAAACCCTAGGGACCAGGCCAATTCCCTGAAATCCAGGCAGAAAACCCCTACCACACCAGAAGCCTGGCCAGCATTCTGAATCTTAGAGGCCAAGTACATCACCCAACTCCAGTCCCCAACTTTGACAGCAAACCATTAGAAGTCCAACCCCCAACTTGGGCAGAAACCCTCTACCCCATCACAGGCCACTCCAGCCAGAAGACAAGGAAGGAAACAGAAACCAAAGAAGAAAATACTCATCCAACAAAGACAACCAAGAAATTAGCACCTAGACCTATAACCAATCCAAATCCAAATGACTAAACATCAGTGTTAACAACATAATGAATAACAGTCAGGTCAATATGTCACCACCAGAGGACAGCCATCTTACTACAGCAAGCCCTGAACACATACCTAAATCACAAGAAAACAACATTAAAGCCAACTTTATGAAGATGTTAGAGATCCATAAAGAGAAAATGAATAAATCCATTAAAGAAAACGAGGAAAAGACAATCAAAAGATTGGAGAAAATGAATCAATCCCTTAAAGAATATCAAGGAAGCCAAGAAAACAAACAAACAGTTTAAGGAAATAAATAAAACCATTCAGGATATGAAAATGGAAGTAGAAGCAATAAAGAAAATACAAACTGAGGGAACTCTGAAAATGCAAACTGGGTAAGTGAGCAGGAACTACAGAAACAAACAATACAAACAAAGTAAAAGAACTGGAAGAAAGAATTTTTAAAAAGTAAAAGTAAAAGAAGTGGAAGAAAGAATTTTAGGTGCTGAAGATACAATAGATAAAGGAGATGCCTCAGTCAAAGAAAATGCTAAATTGAAATTTTTTCTGACATAAAATATCCACAAAAATTTGAAAAGACCAGCATAGAAATAATAGAAATAGAAGATGGAGAAAGTGGCCAGCTCAAAGACCCAGAAAACATTTTTAACAAAATCATAGAAGAAAAATTTTCTAACTAAATGACATGTTTATAAAGGCTCAAGAAGCTTACAGAACACCAAATAGATTGGACTAGAGAAGAAAGTTCACTTACCACATAATAATCAAAACACTAAATAGAGAAGGAAGAATACTAAATGCTGAAAGAGAAAAAGAGAAGAAAGAATAATAAATGCTGAAAGAGAAAAGTGCCAAGTAACATATAAAGACGGATTTATTAGAATTAGGCCCAACTTCTCAATGTAAAATCTAAAAGACAGAAGAGCCAGGACTCTAAGAGACCATTGACTCCAGTCCAGAGTACTATACACAACAAAACTTACAGTCACCATAAATGGAGCAAACAAGCTATTCCACAAAAAAGTCAAGTTTCAACATATCTATCCACAAATTCAGCCTTACAGAACGCACTAGAAAGAAAAGTACAACCCAATATGGTTTACTATACCCAAGAAAACACTGACAATAAATCAATATATAATCTCATACGAGTACCCAAGGAAGGAAACACACAAACACACACACACACACACACACACACACACACACACAACCACTTCCAATAAATACAACAAAATAGAAGGAATTAGAAATCATTGGTCATTTATATCTCTCAATATCAATGGATGCAATTCCCAATAAAAGACCCAGACTAACAGAGAGGATCTGAAAATGAGATTCATTCTTCAGCTGCATGCAAGAAGCATACCTCAGCATCAAACATAGATATTACCTCAGAGTAAAAGGTTGGAAAAAGATTTCCCAAGCAAATGCACCCTTGAAGCAAGTTGATAGAACTATTCTAATATCTAACAAAATAGACTTCAAACCAAAATTAATGAAAAAAAATGAGGAGAGATAATTTATATTAATCAAAGGAAAAATCCACCAAGATGATGTCTCAATTCTCAACATCTATGCCCCAAATGCAAGGGCACCCATATTTGTAAAAGAAAGCTTAAACCACACATCGAATCTCACATATTAGCAGTGGAAGACTTTAATACCCAACTCTCACCAGTGAACAAGTCACCAAGACAGAAGCTAAACAGAAAAGTAATTAAGTTAGCAGATGTTATGAGTCAACTGGATCTAACAGATATCTACAAAACATTTCACCCAAACACAAAAGACTATACCTTCTTCTTGACAATTTATGGGCCATTCTCCAAAATCCTGCTGCATCCTATCAGACCATCGCAGATTAAAGATGGAGTGCAACAATGACAGAAACAACAGAAAGACTACAAAGTCATGGAAACTGAACAACTGTATACTGAATGACTACTGGGTCAAGGTAAAAATAATGAAGGAAATTAAAGACTTCCTAAAATTCAATGAAAATGAATGCATAACAAACCCAAACTTATGGGACATGATGAAAGCTATGCTAAAAGGAAAATTCATAGCACAAGGTGTCTTCATAAAGAAGTTGGACATATCTCATACGAGCAACTTTACAGCACACCTGAAAGGTCTAGAACAAGAAGAAGCTAGCACAGCCAAGATGGGTAGACTATAGCAAATAGTCAAATTGAGTGTGGAAATCAATAAAATAGAAACAAAGAGAAGAACAGAAAGAGTCAGTGAAACAAAGAGTTGGTGTTTTTTCTAGGAAAAAAAAAAAGTGTATCTAAACCATTTTCCAAACTAACTAAAAGACACAGAGAAAATATCCAAATTAACAAAATAAAAAACAAAAAGGGGGACATAGCAACAGACACCAAGGAAATCCAAAAAATGATCAGGTCATACTTCATTCAATTGAAAAATCTAAAAAAAAATGGACAATTTTGTTGATGGATACAACTTACCAAAGTTAAATTAAATTCATATAAACAATTTAAACGACCTATGATGCCCAAGAATATACAAGGTATCATTAAAAATTTCTCAACCAAAAAAAAAACCCCAGGGCCAGATAGCTTTAGCACAGAATTATACCAGATTTTCAAAGAAGAGTTAATACCAATATTCCTCAAACTATCCCACAAAAAAAGATATAGAAAAAACTTTGCCTAATTCCCTTTATAAGGCCACAGTCATCCTAATACTTAAACCACACAATGATTCAACAAAGAAAATTACAAACCAATTCCCTTCATAAACATAGATGTAAAAATACTCAATAAATTACTTGCAAATCGAAGATCATCTGTCTTGATAAATAGGCCTTACCCCAGAAATGCAAGAACGATTCAACATATAACAATATATTGATGCAATACACCATATAAACAAACTGAAAGAAAAAAAAACACACACGATCATCTCACTGGATACTAAAGAAGCCTTTGAGAAAACCCAACATCCTTTCATGATAAAAAGTCTTGGAAAGATCAGGGATACAAGGAAACCTAGAAGTCAGGAAACACACACCTGACTGTTATAAAGAAGCCAAAAATAAGCAAAAAAAAAAAAAAAAAAAAAAACAAAAAAAAAAAAAAAAAAAAAAAAAAAAAAAAAAAAAAAACAAGCATTTTTTCTTTCATTCATTCATTTATTCATTCATTCACTTCACATCCCAATATCAACCACCTCTTCCTCCCAGTGCCTCTTCACACAGNCACACACGATCATCTCACTGGATACTAAAGAAGCCTTTGAGAAAACCCAACATCCTTTCATGATAAAAAGTCTTGGAAAGATCAGGGATACAAGGTAACATATAAGTCAGGAAACTCACACCAGACTGTTATAAAGACACCAAAAATAAGCAAAAAAAAAAAAAAAAAAAAAAAAAAAAAAAATCCAAAAAGAAACAAAAAACAAAACAAAACAAAAACAAAATAACAAGCATTTTTTCTTTCATTCATTCATTTATTCATTCATTCACTTCACATCCCAATATCAACCACCTCTTCCTCCCAGTGCCTCTTCACACAGATCATCTCCCTTATCCCCTCTCCTTCTCTTCTGAGAAGGGAGAGGCCCCCTGTCTTGGTATCTCACACCCCCAACCTGCAGCACATCAAGTCACTGCAGAACTAGGGACATCCTCTCCCACTGAGGCCAGACAAGGCATCACAGTTAGGGGAATGGGATCCACAGACAGGCAACAGATTCAGGGACAGTCCCCACTCCAGTTGCTGGAGGTTCTGCATGAAAATCTAACTGCACATCTGCTAATATATGTCTAGGGGGGTGGCTAGATTCAGTTCATGCCTGCTCTTTGGTTGGTAGTTCGGTCTCTGGGAGCCCTCAAATATCAAAGTTAGTTGATTCTGTTTGTCTTCTTGTAGACTCCCTGTCCTCTTTGGGTCCTGCAATCCTTCCCCCAATGCTTCCTCAAGACTCTGATATTTGGCTGTGAGTCTCTACATCTGTTTCCATATGCTGCTGGGTAGAGCCTCCAGGGGACAATTATGCTAGGTTCCTGTCTGCAAACATAACTGAGTATCATTGATAGTGTCAGGGATTGGTTCTTGCTGATGGGATGGGTTTTAATTTGGGCCAGTTATTGAAGAATGCAAGTAGATTCATATTTATCACCCTGCATAAAACTCAAGTCCAAGTGGATCAAAGACTTCAATGTAAAACTACATACATGAAATCTAATAGGATAGAAAGTGGGGAATGGCATGACAGGGATAGTGCAATCACAAATTCTCAACACTGTGATTTCCTAAACAAGACCAGAATAATGACACCACCAGTTACCGTGCTGGTGTAGATTAAGATTTCACAAGGCCAACCCTAAATGAAGAGCTACAAGCAGTCAATGGCTATTGACAGGAGACTCGGTCTTCTCCAGACACAACCTCATGATGGATTATACAATCCATAGCAGTCATCTCTGAACATACATACACAGAGAGCAACACTAAATGAGTTCAATAAGATAAGAAAAAAGTGTGCATGTGCAACAGAATAGTTATTTAAAAGGTTATTAAATTTGGAAGAGAAGAAGAGGACTAAGGAGTTAAGAGGGAAAGACGGTAATTATATAATCACAGTACTCAAGTATGAAATTCTCAGTACTGTAGTGGTTTGAGGAGAAATGCCCTCATAGATTCATGTGTTTGAGTGCCTTGGGCATAGGGAGTGGCACTATTAGGAAGTGTGTCACTCCGTATGTGGGCTTTGAGGCCTCTGATGCTCGGGTTCCACCCAGTGTGGAGGAAAGCCTCCTCCAGGAAGCCTTCAGATCAAGATGTAGATCTCAGCTCCTTCTCCAGCACCATGTCTGCCTGGACACTGCCATGCTTCCCACCTTGAGGATAATGGACTAAACCTCTGAAATTGTAAGCCAGCCCCGATTAAATGTTTGTCTTTATAAGAAGTGGCTTGGTCATGGTGTCTCTTCACAGCAATGACCCCAGTGAAGACAAATGAACATTTTAATTTTCAAAGTTTTACATGAAAAGGCATAAAATGATACTAAGCAATATCATGATAAAACTCTGCTACCAAAAAAAAATGGTAAGGAAATCGCTTCTTCATTGATGCAAAGCAGGTTTAAGAAGTTTCTGCAGACCACCCTGGCAGGCTTTCTGTCTCTTTTATAGAAGCAGAAAGCACAATGGTCATACCTGCCAATCAGAAGCATTTGAAATGAAGCACTGCGACTCTAACCTGCTGTTTCCTTCTTTGCATTTGTTTACACAACAATAATACAAATTGTGTGGGTGGGTATGCACAGGCATGTCATGCACAATCGCTTCGCTTATAGTTCATTCTCCTTTGGTTTAAATGAAGACCAGGTTGAATAAATAAAGACACAATATTGTGTCACATTTGGCCCTAGTCTTCTAACCCTTCCTAGAATTTCAGAAAAGGTCGTGAACAGTGAGTGCATTTGCCCACTGACTTTAGCAGTCTCTCCAATGCATTACGAGTGCATCAGCCTTCTTATTCAATAGTTCAATGCATGATTAATCAATGTCTTTTACCTCATATAAAACTGTTTTCCATACCATGCATTCTCTTTATGTTTTTCCTTCACTTAACTGCTCCCAGATCCTCACCGCCTTCCTACCAACCCAACTCCATGCCCTTTCTCTATCTCTCTTTAATGAATAAACAGGAAAACAACAAAAACAAACCAAAGAAACCAGAAACTCTTAAAAAGGAAGAAGAACCATGCATACAGATGCACACACACACACACACACACACACACACACAGACACACACCAAAAGAACAAACACTAAACCCATAAAACACAAGATCTGTTTTATATAAACCATCATATACAAGTAAAAGCTACCTATAATACCCCAAAAGGCCCCAACCAAAGCAGTATGTGATAAAACTGGAAAAACTCAATCCGTATAAAGAATCAGAAAACCTTTGGGCATGAAGGGTAACAAGGTCATTAAAGGATGTTTGGAGTTTGATGGATTCAGGTTCGAGTCGCGGTTTCTCCTCTTGAGCTTGGTACGTTTCTGTCTTACCTGCATCTCTGAGGAAAGATCACATCACACAATGCCCTAGCACATGAAAGCAACATAGAGTGGCTGCCTCCTGTTTGGAAGATTCTGGTCCTCTGGTGACTTTTAATTTTGCATGAGGAAATATGGGATCAGACAGGAAGTATTAGTGGTTTACAGTCTGCTTGGCGTAAGAAGAGTTCACTTCAGACTGAGAGTTTTCAGAAATTCTTTAATGGGTCTAGGAAGAATGGGAAGGATCAGTTAAGACACTGGACTTGAAAAGCCAAGGGCAGAAAGAGCTATATGAGCAAGCATCCGGTGAAAACATTGTTCTTTGTAACAACCTAGTTCTGTGGAATGAGGCAAACACTTATTAAAAGTGAGGCAGAAATGTGTTGAGATGATCCATCCACCTGCAGTCTGCCTTCTGGGACTGCTCCTTAGTGAGCGCATCAGGAGAAGGGCAATGCTGGCAGCTGGGTACATAGAGACCCAGATGGTCAGCTGGGGTTTGGGTAAGACCAGGGTCTACAGACAAGCTTAGTTAGGAGGTGACTGCTACACAGGAACCAAAGAAATGGGAGATGTAAGAAACACCAAGACATGTTCCTGTCCAAAGGAAGAACAGGGACAAATAAAATGGAGCCGAGACTGAAGGAAAAGCCGTCTGGGAACTGCCCCACCTGGGGATCCATCTTGTCTGCAGACACCATACCCTACACTGTTGCTGTGGCCAAAAGGTGCTTGTTGACAGGAACCTGGTGTAGCTGTCCCTTGGGAGGTTTGTCCAGCAATCAACCAATACAGATGTTGATGTTCTCAGCCAACTATCAGACTGAGCTCAGGGACCCAGGTGAGGGAGCTGGTGGAAAGACTGGAAGAGCTGAGGGGATTTGCAACCCCATAGGAAGAACAACATCAGCTGGCCGGACCACCCAGTGACCCCAGAGACTAGACCACCAACCAAAGAGTGTCCCTAGAAGGATATATATGTAGTAGAGGATGGCCTTGTCTGACATCAATGGGAGGGGAGGCCCTTGGTCCTGTGGAGGTTTGATGCCCCAGTGTAGGGGGATGATAGAGGAGTGGGGCAGGAGATGGTGGATGGGTGGGGAACAACACCCTCATAGAGGCAAAGGGGAAGGAGGAGAGGGCAGATGTGGGATTGGGGGGCGGGGGCTGTGGAGGGGCAACCGGGAAGTAAGATATCATTTGAGATATAAACGAATGGAATGATAAAATAAAATAAAATAAACCACCAAGACAGTCCTCAGGACTCTCTATGCAGAGGGATGCATGGTGGTATTGCCTAGGATGAGAGGAGCTCCAGAAGGCAGGAAGTGAGTAGAATGGCTGCAGCACACTCTGGTACTTTAGTATTAATGTGACCAGGAGGCATTCCTGTCACAGGAGAGGAAAGCCACTGTAAGTCGGCACTGTCTTCAAGGGAAATGATTTATTATCCTCCTTTTACCATAAGCATACCTGCCTCGGTGGGCTGCTCCATGAGCTCTCGCAGAGTTGTAAGCCTTGTGTATTTCCCTCTAAGTCCTAAGCAATCACTAGCTCTCTCACATAGCGGAAGCTCAATAAATAATTGCTGGTGACGGAAGGAAGGAAGGCGAGCAGCGAGCAGCGAGCAGCGAGCAGCGTGCGCACATATTTCAAGGCACTGCAGACAGAGCCATCCCACGCTCTCGCAGCAGCTGCAGTCCTTTGCTTGTCACTGGTGCCTGATGCATGCCCTTCTATTTTTTCTGATCCTGGGTCAGATTAAGGGAGAGTGATTTGCTACTGAGCACCACAGGCACAAGCAGGAGAAAGGAAGCAGGCCTTTCTGGCCTGCATTGCTTGTTTTCTTTTCTTTTTTTCTTCCTGAAGTCGCTTGGTTGTTCCCAAACCTTTTGATTCAGTAGATCCTCTCACCTCGGTCTCTCAGTAGCTCAGTGCCACCATACTTGGCTTGATTAAGCTGACTGTACTTGAATTCACACAAGGTTTTGTGTGGGGGTAGATGAGGTCACTGAGGAACCAATACTATAGAACAGTAATAGTAAATGCTTTGTACATTTTTATACACAAGAAGGCTGGTGTGTCATAGTATTTTGTTTGACGAGAAAGAGCTAGTCCCCCAAAGACGCCCCCCCCCCGTCATGACACCGGAAATGAAACCGAGGAGGGGGGCAACCTCACTCAGCAATATTCATTAAGCAGAGAGAATTTTAAAATTAAATAAATAAAAAATAAAAGCCTCCATGGAAGTGAGCATTCTATCCATTATTAAAGTGGGATGAAAATTGGATTTCATGCTTGTCTATTTTGGTAACTCCCTTGGCTGACAAGTATCATAAAAGTAAAAATTAGGAAGAATGTCAAGAATGCAAACGAGCACTTAATATAGTTAAATACGCACTGTTTTTAGTTCTTCGGCTCTGGCCACTCTGCCTCCCACTAGAGCTTCTCAAACAAAGATTTTCCTACATTTATTATCCAAAAGCACGCAGTCACTTACCAAGTTCCTTGGCCTTCCTGTATGATCGCTGTGGGTCATCTCACAGTGGAGAGCTCTGTCACTCTTAGTGTGTCTCTCTCTGTCTCTGTCTCTCTGTCTCTCTGTGTCTCTCTGACTCTGTCTTTCTCTCATAAAACACCACCACCACCACCAGCATCACTACCGTCATGTTTACATACTTCTTCACTGAGAGTCCACAAGTCTTTACTGAGCACTAGATAGACAGCTAGCATCATATTCACGAGAGCAGGGTCACAAACATCACTGCCCGTGTAGGCACTGGTGGAGTTCAGTGTGCAGGCACAGAACTAGTAACTGTGTTTACGATAATGTACCAGTCACTCCTTAAAGCGGCATATTCTTTTTTTCCTGAGTTGATCCGACTCAGAACCATAAATTCACTTTCCAGTTAAGAGACCTGATAACAAGCGAGATGACATGTGAGGCAAAGACTTGTGGGATGGTACCATAGTGCTTTGAGTGATCCCACACTCAGATCCTTCCTTCTTGATGACACTTGGCAGTTGCTTCTAATCAGCAATCAGGAAATAGCTACTCAAGGTAACCAATTCTGAAAATAGTGTGCCAGGCAACTCAAGTTAAATAGTATACTAGAAAAATGACCTATAATACAGACTGCCATAGAAGGCTCACCGGTAATGAACTGAGAGTATATTGTATCTCATCTCAGTATTTTAATTTGTTCAGAAAATTGCCTACTGAAAACAAAATCTCCGGAGGTTTGTCCTCAGTAAAGAGATCCATACATTTGGAAGAGTCACAAGATCTAAAAGTCAAGAGAAACTCAGGCTCTAAAATTAGTTGTCTATAACTAAATATCTGAGCCCTCCAAACTGTGAGTAATTCCCCCCAGTAAGAATATATAGGCTCCGAACTTAGAGACTCTGCCATCTGAATACAGGTTACAAAGTTAGTTTGTCATGTCTCCTTTTTAAGGCATCTAGCCTTCTTAATCACAATCCATGGAACCAAGAGCAACCGATGTGTTCATGAGACAGCACGGAGAAGCCACAGGAGAATATTAATATACTTACGTCATGGCCTAGCCCCACAGTCTTCATAATGAATGCAACTGTGTGCTGCTTTCTAAGTTGCCATTTTCTCCCTGCTGCCACTCCTCAGTGATACCTTCATGACACCTTGAGATGCGTGTGACCTTACAGCTCACAGACTCAGAGCGATGTGGCTTGCTGAGTACACGCTTTCCAAGTTACGGTGCCAGGAAGCAAGTCTAATGAAAGAATTCTTTGTCTTGACCATCTCTTATGCTTAAGGTTCCACAATAACAACTGTCACCCATGCCTTGGTTGTCCCCTGAAGCCAAACTGCATGTACTTTCATAGGCCAGAGGGAAGAAGCGTCCAGGAAACTCCACCAGCACTTCAGGAATGGAAGCTTTTTTTTTTTTTTTTTTTTTAAACTGGAAAGACAGTACATGGGTAGAGCCCAGAATACTGTAACTATGAGAGTAAATTGATATACAGAAACACAAATGATCTGCATATTTACATTAAGGCAGACAAATGGAAATCTTAGCTTTACCATAAAAAGAAGCCCTAGGTATGCCCTACACACAGTTGAGCCAAGAAGATTTAAAAAAAGTAACAATTTGATTTTTTAAATTCATACTATTTGTTCATCAGTTAATTTTCTTGTGTGTGTGTGGGGTGGGGGTGCATGTGTGTAGGAGGTCAGTGGATATCTTGAAGGATTTGGGCATCCTCTACTCACTGTTGACCATATGGGTTCGCCACAATGTCTCATGAACCAGTGAGTTGGGAGTTCTGTGGCCCTGCTTTCTGCCCTGTCTTTTTATAAGTCAGAGAGAGTGGGGCGAGGAGAATATTTAATATCAAAATTCTAACATAAAATAATGCACATAGGGCAATGCACCTCACCTATCAACATAAAGTAAACAGTATAACTGAAAGGGTGCTCCATGACTCCAGCCCCAAGCTCCTTTGGTCCACAGGTAACTTCCCATGGAAACTTTGATGCCTCCCTGAGAACTTATATTATAGGAGTGGTTAAAGACAACATTGGTTTCTTTAATTACACCATAGATTATCACTTCGAAGTTCTCTATGCAACTAGAGCCAGTAGTTATTATTTATTACTGCCATTTACTCTGTAGGAGACATTGTGAAGCCCCAGCAACATTTGTCTTATCTTCAAAACAGGTCCCAAGTATTCCACACCTCGAACAGCAAAACAGAACTTGGGAAACGCATTGCATATGCATATAAATACACCTATCTCTTAAATTCTCATAAAAAGACAAGGTGTATCTTTCAATTTGGGGTTTTTCCATAGAAGAAATTGGATTCCTTCATGTTACAAAATCAGAGATTGATAACAACTGGAAAACACTAAAAACTTGGGACCTACATTAGAAGATAAGTAGTTTAGTATCCAAAGAGGGAAAATGTTAATGTTCTGCATCTGGAAAAGTCTATCTTAAATTTTCTTTCCTGCTAAGGAATGCTAAGATTGACAAATAATTGTCTGTTTATCCAGCCACGATAATATATTCCCTAACTGTTCACACAGTCCATTCCCAAGAGAGCACACTAGATCTTTCTGTCTCTCTTCTGCATTCAGGAGACATTGATTGCTCCAAACCCTGTATAATTCTCTGCATCCCAAGACAACATATAAATACTCGCTGACTATAGAAATCTCAAGGACTGGGAAAGTACGGAGGCTGTGGATCATGACCGAGATTGGTTCTTACAGAATAGATTTGCAATTAAAATAGAACAAAGCAGTTAAAAATTTATTATTACAGTGACTTTTAAAAGGAACTGGACTCTCTTCTCTCTGCCTTCCTCCCCTCCCCTCCTCTTCCCTCCCCTCCTTTTCACTCCCCTCCTCTTCCCTCTCCTCCTCTTCACTCCCCTCCTCTTCCCTCTCCTCCTCTTCACTCCCCTCCCCTCCTCTCCCCTTCCCTCCCCACTTAGGGTACATCTGTTACTGTACACAGAGAGAAAGGGCATTGATGATTTTCACAATACTGGGAATGTTCCCAGCATTTGTTTGGCTGAAGCCAGTAATGAATAATAACCTGCAAAGTACAATAAATCCAGAAAAAGATCCCAAATGTCAGCCCACTCTTATCTTAGATAACGCGATGAAGTCCAGTTTCAGATAAACTCAATGAAACTGTTAAGGAACAATTCATTGCTCAATTGGAACAAGGATCATGAGTCCTGTGCCTAGTGTCCAGTGTTCCTGAGACTCAGACAACAATTCAGGGAAGAAATATGAACTGAAAGAGGAGACTGAACAATGCATGGAATCACGACCATTGCTTCTCTTTCTTCCCACCCATTTAGGACATTCTTCTTTTCGTAGCACTGACTCTCATCACATCTTTTTTTTTCAGAGAGTATACATTACTGAACTTTATTATTATTATTATTATTATTATTATTATTATTATTATTATTTTCTTTATTTACATTTCAAATGCTAACCCGAAAGTTCCCTATAACCCCCCCGCCCCTGCTCCCCTATCCACCCACTCCCACTACTTGGCCCTGGTCTTCCCCTGTGCTGGGTCATATAAAGTTTGCAAGACCAAGGGGCCTCTCTTCCCAATGATGGCCGAATAGGCCATCTTCTGCTACATATGCAGCTAGAGACATGAGCTCAGGGGGTACTCGTTAGTTCATATTGTTGTTCCACCTACAGGGTTACAGCCCCCTTTAGCTCCTTGGGTACTTTCTCTAGCTCCTCCATTGGGGGCCCTGTGTTCCATCCAATAGCTGACTGTGAGCATCTACTTCTGTGTTTGCCAGGCACTGNCATAGCCTCACAAGAGGCCACTATATCAGGGTCCCTTCAGCAGAATCTTGCTGGCATGTGCATTAGTATCTGGGTTTGGTGGCTGATGATGGGATGGATCACTGGATGGGGTAGTCTCTGAATAGTCCATCCTTTCATCTTAGCTCTAAATTTTGTCTCTGTACCTATATCCTTTCATGGGTATTTTGTTCCTTATTCTAAGGAGGAATGAAGTATTCACATGATGGTCATCCTTCTTGGTTTTCTTGTGTTTTGCAAAATGTATCTTGGGTATTCTAAGTTTCTGGGCTAATAGCCACTTATCAGTGAGTGCATATCTAGTGACTTCTTTTGTGATTGGGTTACCTCACTAAGGATGATATCCTCCAGATACATCCATTTGCCCAAGAATTTCATAAATTCATTGTTTTTAATAGCTGAGTAGTACTCCATTGTGTAAATGTACCACAGTTTCTGTATCCATTTCTCTATTGAGGGACATCTGGGTTCTTTCCAGCTTCTGGCTATTATAAATAAGGCTGCTATCTCATCACATTTTAAGTCTTGGGAAAGTTTTCATTTTCTTAAGGAGGCTTCTACATTCAGGAATTCACACTCTGTTTACCAGAAATCCTACCTCGATGCCCCTCTATGCCTGTGAGCTCTGATTCCAACACCAGTTTTCAGGAAGAATTCTGAAAAGCTATGCAAGGAGAATCTTCCATTGTGGATAGATAATTGAATTCCTCTTCTCTCTCGATCCATCTTTGAACTCCTAACCAAGTTCTTCTGAGTAAATGTTCATCTATTCCTCCATTGTGCTGCTCTGTACAAATGCTCTCTTGCTCTTCTTGCTTTCAGAGTCAAATTCAACCTTTCCTATTATAATATCCTTGACCCCTACTGATGTAGTTTTGCATGTTTTTTTTTAACCACACTTAAGTGTCTGGTGAATAATATTTCTTTTAGAGTACAATAAATGAATATCAAATATACACGTCCATGGCACAAGTCCTGTAAATAAATATCCCTAAATGGGCAAGTTGGCCTAGGCCGAGACAAAGAAGTTCTCTTTTCTGTGGATGACATCAAGGCATCCCTCACAGACTGCAAGCAGTAGAGATTGAATTGTTCTGTCTGCCATTAACACAGAACAGCTTTCCCCAGGGACTGACACCAAGGAAGATTTGTTGCATTTATTTGTGTTAATGAGCCTTGTTTAGATCCAAGGTCATCAATTAAATCAGTCTCTGAGACAGGAAAAGGCTAAGTTTCTTTGAGCTTCAGAGAATATACTTTGAGTAAATTGGTTGACTAGAGTAGTTTAGGACTACATGGGTGAAAGAAAGGGCCATGTGGACATCACATGAGTCAAGACTTTTCTGTACTATCCCTCATTCATTGAATGGACATACTCACATCTCCTCACCTGCAGATGCCTTGCTAACTTATTTGTCATCATTGGGATCCAGAATGGTGTTCTGAGAGAAACTCAACTGTAGCATTAATATTTAAGAAAAAGTCAGATTTTTTTTCAAGAATCTTTGGAAGAATTTTGATGTTCCACACTAGATACCTTGAAGAGACAATGCATACATTTCTTATTTCCCCCTACTGCAAAACCACCACCAAGAAGAGTTGTTGCTCTCCAGGTTACTTTTGAAACATCATACACAGGGTCTTTTCTTTCAGTGTGCAAAGTACCATGTTAGAGCACAGCCATCTCACAAGACAGTGATTGTGCAAGCACAAGATATGTCCTTATCCTGAGTGAACTTCACTTCACTTAGCTGGGCCTTAGAAGAAAGATCAAGGACAATATCTAACAATTACCATCTATGTACCAGCTACCATGTACCCCATATTTCACACATAGCTCACAACCACCCACTGGAGTGAATACAAGATCACACAAGTACAGAGAGGATGGCACTGAGAATAAACTGTCCTTTTTCTGTCATGGCTCTCTAAACAATTTAATACTCATCTATTTACACTGCACTAGGTATAATAATCAGTTAAGAGATGGTTTAAAGAGCTTCGAGGATGGATTTGGGACATATGTAAATACTAAGCCCCTGTTTCCCATTGGCTTTAGTATCTGTGGATCTAGTATTACTGTCATACAGACTCAACACAGTCTTCGGCGTAAGTCTGCACAATCATGCTTTGGAAAAAAAACAAATTAGGATGCACGGAATCATAAACAAATATGAACCTATAACTAGAGAACTTATAGTGGGCAGTTCAGAGCAATGGAAGTAAATTAGCTAGGATCAACTAGACTTTGGTCTGACAAACTTTGGAAAAGATACGATGGAAAATAAAATATGGCTGACCGTGGCCAGTGAAAAGTCAAATGGAGGCTGGCACACAAAACTGAGATGCCATATTGATGTGGCTGGGTACGAACAACTGACTTAGGAGAGAAGCAGGGGGAGGGAAGACTGATTTCTAAGCATTGGAAGACTTGCTCATCTTCCTCCTTTGCTTTCGGGGTTGAAAAGAAGGAAGTTATTAAATGACTATTTGAAAGATACAGATTGGAAGCAAGAATGTACTGTCACAAAGGGCTATTCATAATGTGAATGGGTTACCCAGAGATTTCAAATCAATTTCTCCGGTGACCTTAAGATATACAGAATTTTAGAGCTCTTCTAAAGCTTTCATCTTTATACATGAGAAAAGCTAAGACCCAGAGGACACAGCTAATAAATATCAGAGCCGCGATTTGAACTTCAGCGCCTGAATATCACTATGGGAAGGGACAGAAAAGATCATATAATCCCTAGGCAGACAGCAAGGTTTATTCTCGCCACCTTTTTTTATTAAGAAAATGTGCAGGCAAACAGAAAAGTTGAAAGGACAGTACAACAACACAGTTAGCATTTTATTCAAAAAAATTGTCAATATTTTCTAGAGCTGCTTGGTGTATGCAGCGTGAGCATCTACATAGCTGTGTGGGTACAGCTAAAGGGGGAGTTTAACAAAAGCCCTGCCTAACACGACCTTTTCAATTTATTCCCCATAGTGCGTTCTTACGTTTGGATCGTCTCGTTTTTCCTTGATGTTCCTGAACTTGTTCATCTTGAAATAGAGTGGGTTCCGGAGGCTAACATCTCTTCAGGTTGAGTCTTTCTGGACAAAATGTTTTCTATATAGATGGTGATGTTTCAGCATTTGAATCCATTGCCCACCCCAACTAGTGGGCAGTTGTTGCAAGAACTGTAACCAAGGAAGTCAAAGGCAGCATCAAAGCTTAGCATCAACTGGTGACAAGAATGAAGCTGTACTTCGTCTTGTATTCACTTGCCAGATCTATACTATGTCCCATAAAGCCTGGTAATTACTAAGATGTTCTTCATTTCTAAAGTGGTATCATCCTTGACATATCATATAAACAATGTCATTAAACCTTTCCAGATTGGCTTTTGCTTGCACTCAGCATAGTTACCTAAATTCCATCCAAGCTGGTGCATGTGTAGTAACCTGGTTCCTCTTATTGCTGAGGCATGTTCCATGCTGCTGACGTTCAAGGAGTTGAATCATTAAACCTATAGACAGGGACTGAAATGATTTAATTTGGGATTGTTACAAACAAAACTGACTGATTGTACACAGGGTTAAGGTGAGTAGAGGTTATAATTTATCTGAGCTGTGTGTTCAAGAGTAAAACTTTTGTGCCTTATAATAGTTGGATGCTTGCCACATTTAAGAAACTGCCAAGCTGAGAGGACATTTTCCAGCTCCCTGTACCCTGGCTCTGTTGCACCTTCAACAGTATGCGTCACTGGCTCTGCCCTTCCTTCCTTTTGGATCTGGGTCCTCAAAGTAGAGACAGGAACGTCTGACACTGAGCTGTATCCTCGGCCTAATACATTTTATTTGAGGCCCTCTGAGAGATGAACAGTGTTCTCTCGCTGACATCTTGACTTATATTCTATAGTGGCATTTATTTTTATTTTATGTGTCTGAGTGTTTTACCTTCATGTATGTCTGTGCATCATCGCATGTCTGTTGCCCTTGGGGATCAGAAGAGGATACTAGATCCCCCTGGAACTGGAATTATTAATGGTTGTGAGCCACCATGTAGATGTTGGGAATCAAATCTCAGTCGTCTGGAAGAGCAGCTAGTGCTCTTCATGGCTCAGCCTTCTCTCCAACTCCGATTTTATTAACTTCTAAAGCTGCCTCTTTGAGTTGGTTTCTCTGTACTTCTTTTCATTTCAAGAGGTTTTCTTCATCGTTCTATCTCTTCTGCTTCCTTGGGTTTATTTTCACACCATTCTCCCCTTCACTTTCTTGAGGGAACTTGGAATCTTGTCTTTGCATCCTTCCTCATTTTTCCATTAGTATATTGTACTGGATGACTCTCAGCAGTGCCTGCATGTGCATATGCGTGATATTAGGACATGTGTGTGCATGTTCTCCTACATACATGGAGGCCAGAGGAGGAAGTCAAGTGTCACACTCTACTGCATTCCTTCGAGGAAGGCTCTTTCACTAAACCTAGAGCTAGTCTAATGGCCATGCGCCCAAGCAACCCTCCTATCACTGACTCCTCAGTGCTGGGATCACAGGTGCCTATGTGGGGCTACATCTGGCTTTGGTTTTTCTTGAGTTCTGGGGATTTTAGCTCAGGTCCTCTGGCTTGGCAGCAAGCACTTGTATAAGCTGTCACATCCCCAACCCTCTCTTAGGAGCATTTTGCAGTGTTTGTGTTTGTGGATGCAGTCTATTTTCTTTTCTTTCATTTTTTTTAAAGATATAACTTA
Organism: Mus pahari; assembly: GCF_900095145.1. Lineage (NCBI taxonomy): Eukaryota > Metazoa > Chordata > Mammalia > Rodentia > Muridae > Mus > Mus pahari. Next base: position 18,589,180 of record NC_034611.1, on the reverse strand, counting down.
TACTATCCTTCATTTTCACAAGTATCCAAAATTAGCAAGGCAATTCCAGCCTAGTCATAGATTTCCTCAGAGTCTGATCACTCTCTTACACATTTTCATATCTTACAACACGGGAAAACTGACTTCATCTAGAAATGGTTTAAGCTGCTACATCCTTCCAAATGTCATCCTGGGCAAGTCATGAAAATACATAGGCAATAACTATGGATTCTTGATGTTATTTGGCCTTCCTATAGCTCCCTTCTGGATTGCATGAACACCATTCCTTGACTCTTGCCCCTAAATGGCCATGCTGCCTTCTTGAGTCTCTGCTTTGTTAATGGTCATTGACAACTTGAGTAAGTTTAACATGCTTAGTGTATTAGTTAGGTGTGCCTTTGAATGTGTCTATGAGGGCTTTTCCAGAGAAAACTGGGAAATAAGATTCAGTCTAAATGTTGATGGCACCGCCCTCTAGGCTAGACTGCTGATCTAAATTTGAAAGATAAGCAGTCGAGATCTGGAATTTCCCTCTTTCTACTTTCTGCCTCATCCAAATGGAAAGAGTCCCAGCCACTTACTTCTACCAACTGGAACTCTGCCATGGCTCCCCCTCCTCCATCTTGGACTGTCTCCTCCAAACTATGAGCCAATAAATCCTTCCTTCCTGAAATTGCTTCTATCAGGTGTTCTGTTACAGAATGGGAAACCTGACTCGTGCAGTCATCTCTTCATTCTGCCTTTCTTCAACCTCCTCCCATCTGGTTCCCTTTCCAGTCTGCTTCCTCTCCAAAGACAACAGACTTAGGACATTACCTTAATTCTACAGTAACTAAACTCTGGTAAGGGCCTTCTTGATCCCTCAAATCATGGAGAAAAGTAAAAGAGAAAAACAGAGAGAGAGAGAGAGAGAGAGAGAGAGAGAGAGAGAGAGAGAGAGAGAGAGTAGATAGCCTGTGCGAGAGATAGGTGAAGTTCTCTTTTTGTATGAAGCTAGCTCTGTAGATAATGTCATTAATCCAGTTCAGCTGCCCATTTCTCTCTCAAGGACTAATCAGCCCTCATTAGAGCCCATTTTCTAACACAAGTGTATTGGGGCTCAATTTCTAAGACATGCCTTTTGGGGAACACATCCAAACACTGACACATTGCAGGAATGATAGGTATAAATTGCCTAGTATTATAAAACAAAATCGTCACATAAGAACTATACACTCGGAAACATACATTTAATTTATAAGTCAGTCTGGCCACTTTTAATAAATAGAGTTCCATATTGCCTTAGGACAGAGAACAAGAAAAAGGCTCCTCCCAGCTCTGCTCTTAACCTCTACTCTCCCATCAGCACCTGTGCTGAAACTACCCATGGACACCTTCTTTCCTAAAAACAAATGAAACAGTCTCTTTCACCTTACCAGATACAGTCTATTTTCATTTCATTAGTTGTATGAAAATTTTTAAATTTTCTTTGAGTTTGCCCCTTTGATTTGTGGACTACTTATAAGTATGTTGCTTAATTTCTATGTTTTTCAACTTTTTCTTTATTATCTTTCAACTTACTATACCATGGTGAAAGAGCATACTCACACAATATAAGATTTTAGTATATTAAGCCTTACTTTATGCCCATACATCTTTATTGATGAATGTCCCATAAACATTTGGAAATTGGTTTTCTAATACTAAGTGGTCATCCTTAAGAACATACATACGAACAATACTAAACAGACTCAAGTGTGTGTGTGTGTGTGTGTGTGTGTGTGTGTGTGTGTAACAAAAATAACTAAAGAAAAAAATTAATGAACTTTAGGGGAAAATTGGAAACACAGTTATAGTTGGGTGGATGGGAGAGAAGTGATATAAATTATATTGTAATTAAAAATAAAATAAATTTCTAAAATGTGTATCATGTTGTTGTTGGAAGAATGTTCTCTGTTCCATTTGTTAATGAGATCTTGGTTAATGGTGAGGTTCAGAGTTACCATATGTACGTGTAGCATTTCCTGGGAAGAGACTGAAATCCCCAAGTATAGCTATAGATGTATCCACATGTCTAAGCTTATGAATCTTTGCTTTGTGTGTCCAGAGATGCTTTTTCAGTTTGCACACACTTAGGCTTTTGAAATCATTAATAGCCCAATAGATTAATCTTTCTGTAATTATGAAACCTCTCTTTTGTTTACAGTAATATCTTTTTATCTCATCTAATTTATCTTAATCTAGCCATTTAAAAAATCTTTAATCATCTTTATATGACAGATTTTTCATCTTTTCTCCTTAAATTTACCAGTGTGACTGAATTTCAAGAGAATTTCTTATAAGCAAAATATTAGGGCATTTTAAAAATTCACTGAAAAAATCTCCATCTTTTAATGAGTGCATTAGACTAATGACATTTAACATAAATATTGGCATATTTGTGCTTCCTTGTCATTTTACTGATTGTTTCTGTTTTATTTTTCTGGTTATCACTTCTCAGTTTTCCCTTTTTTTATTTTCCTCTGTGCTTCTTAGATTCTTAGATACCTTTTAGAATTGCATCTTGATTCTTTTACAGTGGAATTCATTGTCCTTCTTTATGATTTGTGTATTTGTATGTTTGTGGCTGTATTACAGTAGCTACATCATAACAATGATACCCTTGTTGGTCCACAGCTCTTGTGGTTCTCACAGATCATCTCCTCCTAATCTCCCTTAACCTACTTGTCCCTTTATTCTAACCCCCAACTCAAGCAGGTAACCCTGATAATTCGCAGGCCACACCTGGCAGAAACCAAAAATCCCTTATGAACATAGATGCAAAAATACTTAGAAACCAAATCCAAGAACACATCAAGAAGATCATCCACCATAACCAGGTAGGCTTCCTGACAGAGATTCAGTAATGGTTTAATATACGAAGATCAGTCATTGTGATATATCATATAAACAAACTGACAAACAAAACAAATCACATAATCATTTCACTAGATGCAGGAAAACCCTTTGATAAAATCCAACACTCCTTCATTATAAAAGTCCTGGAGAGATTAGGGATACCTGGAATATACCTAACATAATAAAAGCAGTTTATAGCAACCCATAGCCACCATCAAATTAACTGGAGAGAAACCCAAAACAATTCTACAAAAACCAGGAGCAAGACAAGGCTGTCCACTCTCTCCATATCTATGCAATACAGTACTTGAGGTTATAGCTAGAACAGTTAAGACAACTGAAGGAAATCAAAGGGGTACAAATGGAAAGAATTTAATGGATCTTTATTTCCAGATAATATGATAGTATACATAAGTCACCTTTAAAATTCCACCAGGAGTTCCTAGAGCTGATAAACATTTTCAGCAAAGTGGATGGATACAAGATAAACCCACAAAAATCATTAGTCCTACTACATACCGAAGGCAAACTAACCGAGAAAGAAATCAGAAAAATAATACCTTTCACAATAGCCTCAGATAATGCAAAATATCTTGGGGGTAACTATAACCAAGAAAGCGAAATTCTTGTATAATAAAAATTTTAAGCCTTTGAAGAAAGAAATTAAAGAAGGTATCCGAAGATGGAAAGATCTCCCACACTCATGGGCTAGTAAGATTAGTGTAGTAAATGGCTACTAAAAGCAATCTATAAAGTCAATGCAATTTTAAAATTTCAACACAATTCTTCACAGACCTTGAAAGGAAAAGTCTCAACTTCATATGGAAGCACGAGACATCCAGGATAGCCAGAACAATCCTGAATAATAAAAGAACTGCTGGAACCATCAGTATCCCTAATTTCACATTGTACTACACAGCGCAATAATAAAAACCACATTGTATTTGCATAAAACAGACATGAAATAAAATTGAAGATCCAGACCCAGGCCTAAGTCCACACATGTAAGGACATCTGATTTTTTTTTTTTTTTTTAATAAAGAAGCCAGAGATACACTTTGGATAAAAAAGCGTCTTCAACAAATGGTGCTTGTCATAGTGAATGTCTGCTGTAGACAAATACAAATAGATCCATATTTATCTCCCTGCATGGAAATCAAGTCCAACTGGATCAAAAACCGCAACAACAAAACAGATTCCCAACGATATGCTGCTACACTCATAGACTGGTGCCTTCTTCACCCATAATTGAAGAGGCATTCTCCTGAGGTAGATGGGAACAAATATGGAGATTCACAGCCAGAGAGAGAGGAGAGAGGGGAGAGAGGGGAGAGAGGGGAGAG
>NC_034611.1:18560163-18584626 GCF_900095145.1 Mus pahari | reverse complement strand
AACTCACTTTGTAGACCAGGCTAGCCTCGAACTGAGAAATCCACCTGCCTCTGCCTCCCGAGTGCTGGGATTAAAGGCGTGTGCCACCACGCCCGGCGAACCCAGTCTTTTATGTGTGCCCTGCTTCTGTTCTTCTTTGTCCCGTCTTAGTGAGACCTCACAATTCTCTCCTTTACTGCTCGCTTTCCATTGGACGCAATTTCTTGAGCCAGTTTTTAAGAGTAGAGCTGCCAGGGGCAGCGCTTCAGTTGTGTTTGTTGGCATGTCCTCTCATGTTTGAAAAGCTCTTACACCAGCTGTAAAGGTCGCAGCGGGGAGTTCTTCCCTCCTCATCCTTGAAAAACAAGCTTGCGCAGATTTTTCATTTCTTATGCTGTAATATCCTGGTTGTTATGGAATGAGAAGCCACATCTTATTAAGTCATTTATTTCACCAGGCAACCTCAATCTCCTGCCTAAGTTTCAGTATTGTTGGATTTATTTTGTTCTCAGGGTTATGTGAGACAAGAGGTCACTCTGCAGTCCACACTGATGTGGAAGTCATGAGAAGCCTTCTGCCTTACTCTCCCTAATGATGGGAATGATGGAATTACACGTGTGAGGCACCACACCTAGCTGTCACACCTTGTTAAGTATGCTGATATTTTGACCTGTGGTCCCAACAGAAGTTTTCCTTCAGAGCCTCTTGTAGTGTCACTTGGTATGGCCACAGTTCCCACTGGTCCTGGCTTGCCCTATTTTTTGTGGGAAGAAAATTTCACAGGCTGTTGTATTGCCCATGTAGAGAGGCAAGTTGGGATTTCCTCATTATTGCTCAAAGACTACAAGAGTATTTTATGCAGAAAACAAAACAAAACAAAACTTGGGCCCACTAGTACAAAAAGGCTTCCTGGTAGACGTTGCTTGCTCTGACTGTTCCCTTTTACTGGGTGTGCCCAATTTTTCTGATATTTCCCCTCTCAAGTTTAAGGAGGCTGAAAGCGTCCAGAAACCTGGAACTTTCACCTGAGTCAATAACTCAGTTAACAGAGCATTTATGAGTATCTAAGTGTCTTCTATTTGGGTAATGTTGTCATAGACATATTAATTAGTCATATATTCCTGGGAGACACAATCATCCCATCCATGTTCTTCCAGTACCTCTGAACCTTCTAACTTTTGTAAGATGAGTGGGGCAACATTTCTATTCAAAGCCACAGCCTGAGAGGGAGGTGTGGTGACTTCATAGGAAATAACCAGTGCTTCTGTGCCTATGTGATTCAGTGCAGCATCGCAGCGAGGGTGACTGGAAGTCTCCAGACTTCACCCAGTTCTGTGTCCTCTGCATGGGGGGGCTGTGCATTTGTGTGTTGTCCTTGATCTCAGTGCACCACCAGTTAGTTAGAAGACAGGAAAAGAAAATACTTTTTAAGCTGCCTGGAGTCTGAAGTCTATTTCAATAAAATCTGTTCAATTCCGAATGTGCATTTATCAAGATGGTGGATAACAATACAAGCTTATCCTTGGGGTAATAAAAAACCACCATTCAGAGGCAATGGTCTTCTAATGGTTTATTGAAGTGGTTTTCCCCCTTGTCACACACTATCACGGTACTTTCCAACACAGAGAAAAATATGTTCCAGCACAGCATCAGATAACGCCAAGTATGGACTTTCGAGAGGGATAGTACTCTGAGGAAATAGAGGAACTGCAGCAAAATTACCAGATGAGTATGGTAAGGAGAGCTCTGGTGAAGGAGGTAAGCAATGGCCTGCATGGGACACGTCACTCAGTGATCAAACACTCTCAGGAGGGCAGCAAGCAGAATAGGAACAACCTCTTAATGATTTCTGCTTAATTTTCTACTCCACACATTTATTAGTCTATAAAGGATACAAAGTTAAACCTTCCTGAAAAAAATTCCTTGCATGGCAAATCAATCAATGATGGGATCTAGGATTGACTGGGGCTCAGAAGTGACCGGTACATAGTACCACTGTGTTGTGTTTGGGGAGTACTCTAGAATCTGGAGTCTACTCTTCCCCAGCAATGATCATTCCTGTGGGTAACGTTAATACTTTAGGCTTATTTACATAATTTTTCTCTTTGGCATTTTCAAGCCAGGAGAGCTTGGGATCAATTACACTGAAATTGCAAATCATATGAAATTGTTTCTTACTGACTCCAGTTGGGAAATTGAGAATATTCTCAGCCCTCAGATCAAGGCTGTAATGGAAAACAAAATAAAACAAAGCGACCAGAACATTCAAGTGTGTGCATGGAGAGAGAGAGAGGGAGAGAGAGAGAGAGAGAGAGAGAGAGAGAGAAGGGGGAGAGAGGGAGGGAGAGACAGGAACAGGGAGAGAGGGAAAAGGGGGGAGTATGGGGAGCGAGGGAGGGAGAATAAATCTAAATGAAGTTTCTTAGTGTGTGCCTTGAAATATCTGACCTCCTCAATTTGGTCTTCCTCCCCTGGAGGAGATGGGACCACTTCAAACATGGTTCCTATGTAGAAATCCAAGGAGCGTTCTTGACTACATCTTTCTCTAACTAATGTACAGTAAGTGGCCAGATCTGTTGGGTTTTCACCTCACAATAGCCAGAGCATGGACAGATGGAGTGTTGTTTGTGTGACTGCCTTTGCTATTAGCAGGGAAACCCCATGAGTACAGGACGATCATCTGTCTAGGTTCTGGCACTGTGCCTTACACATGGGAGGTACTCAGTGCTGGCCAAATGAATGGATGCATTATCTGGGGAAAAGGAAAATCAATTCACACAGAAACTTCCAGAGGGCACCATATTGGTAGGTTTCCTAGGGAGAGATGATGCCAAATGGAAATTAATTATGCACTGCTTTTTAACTAATTAGAGATATACAAAAGATTATCATTAGGGTTTGGTAGGAATTTTTATTATACTGCCCTGTCTATAGCACATCTATCCATACACACCTTAAGGGTACTCATGAGATTCCCATTGTTATGCACTCTTCCACTGTTTCATTTCCTCGTCTGCTTTTTCTATAGGGAATCCACTTAGGGACGTAGAGCTCAGCCCAGCTTCTGTATATGGGAAAGTTTTCTAGAATACAAATTCCCTTGTCTCTTCCCCAAATACACTGGTATAATCATTTTAGAGCCCTCAAGCCACCTGAGCAAAGAAATGCTGACTGATTATTTTATACCAGATGCGAAGATGTCTTTGGGGAGTGTTTTACGCCGGGGAAATTGGATGGGTACTCATATTTCAATATTTTTTGTTAAGATCTGATGAACAAAGAGATACAGTTTAGGCCATTAGGCCAACCAAAAACCTCATTTTAAAGTAAGTCAGAAGAAAGCTAAATGCGTTCTCTCTTCATTGCCTCTAAAAACAGCAATTTAGTACAGGTATGTTTGGAGCTTTTCAGTCACTTCCCTGGTGATTCTGTCTGGATTGCTTAAGTACATGCCCTGTAACTCTCGCCAAGCCAACCCCCCCACCCTTCCTGTCTAGCTAGAGGAGAAAACCAGCCACAAGGTCCAATTCCTCCCCTCATAACTACCACCTTGCCTGCTAAGAAAACAAGCTTCTCTCTCTCTCTCTCTCTCTCTCTCTCTCTCTCTCTCTCTCTCTCTCTCTCTCTCTCTCTCTCTCTCTCTCTCTCTCTCTCTCTCTCTCTCTCTCTCTCTCTCTCTCTCCATGCACACACTTGAATGTTCTGGTCGCAAATGCATGTGCGTGCGTACACACATACACACACACACACACACACACACACACACACAGAGAGAGAGAGAGAGAGACAGAGACAGAGACAGAGACAGAGACAGAGAGATAGACAGAGAGGCACATACATGCACACACTAAGGATGGAAGGCTTCATAGAGAGCATCCTAGTGTGTATCAACCCATTAGCAGATAGAGGAGTCTCTCTCCAGGACTTCTTTAAGCATCATTTCTGTGTCTGGGTACATCCTTACTTTTGAGGGGAGGTCATCAGTTGCAGTTCTGTGTCTCTCAGTGCTTCAACCTATGAAAGCTTCCTAGTAATTTCTTTAGCAAAATGTTCCTGATACTGCAAATATCGGAATACATACTAACTTACTTTGTGAACAAAATTGCAAATAGAAATGTGATTTGGAAGTGAGTGGCTGTACCCTAAGAGCCATTAGCAGTAATGGGAAAATGTAATTAGCACAGGACTATAGCAAAAGAAAATCAGTAAGGCATGCACAGGGGCAGAGGGTCATGAGTAATGACTCTAAACTTGCTACCCTTCAACTGCTGTGGATTTAGTCTGGTATCACTGTTGTCCACAGTAACACACTCTCCAACACAGGAATCATTTTTTATCATAAGGACAGTTTAGAAAATCACCCACATTACCATGAAAGAGGCCCTAAGAAGAAGGCACAGTCCAAATAAGCAAACCTCAGCCAACACAATACACATTTCCTTTTTGATACCACAGCAGGACACACATGCAATTTTCCACTTTAATCCATTCCTACTCTTTGAAAGGTTAACTTTGTTTTTCTTCATTTTACTCACTGAATAGTACACTTTCTGCTAGACCACAGTTAAAAGTGAGGCAAGGAGCCAAATGGCCAGAGAAGCTAGTATTGGAACTAAGGCAGAGTAAACCTGATTCCTTTAGTAGGGGAAAATATCTCAGGTTCTATGTGGACATTCACTTACTCATTCATTTTCATAGTAAGTACTATGTCTAGGCTCTCTTTCCCTCCTGAGACAGCTGAGATTGGTCAACTGTGCAAATTCCAGTCTATGCTTCAAGTGCTCATACAGTGTGGAAATGGGAGAGATTATCTTAGGGAACTGGATTGCTTTTGGCCTGCTGCTGTCTATGATAGTGCACTGGGCATGCTTTCCAGCCTGATTCTGCGGGTTGAGGAAGGATTGTTATTGTGGCAGGTTTTTGTTTGTTTGTTTGGTTGGTTGGTTGGTTGGTTTTGGTTTTTGACAGTCTTCAGCGCATGTTGCAGTTGGGGGGGGGGCAGACCACAGGGTCTGGAGATTGTATTTGACTTAACTAGCTCTTACATGGTCAAGGTTGCTTCATTGTCTTGAATTACTCTGTGGCTCAGAGTCTGCATTTGTAGATGACAGAACCGAGTCTCTAGGATACTGTAGAGAAAATAATACATTCAAAGACCTAGAGAGCAGGGTCTAGCATAGAATTCACACAGTGTTGGCATTTTATGATGTATGTGCTGTTCTTCTGGAGATTGCCACACTGTGGACTTTATTAATAATCTGTGTAATACATCATGGTTTTATAGACCTTTAAAACAAGCACTGAAGACTTGTTTCATCCTCCCCAGCCCTACTGTTGAGACTTGAAGTAAACTGAGGAAGAGACTGGCATGCATGTCTAATGTTATTGATACAGCCTTTTCTTTCTCGTAGGATGCTGGCCATGCCTCACGGGCATCGCCAGAATGAAATCTGTCATCGCTAGGAAGTGAAGTGACCTCTGAGAATTTTGTTTTGGAGACGCTGAGTAATTGAAAAGGGAATGGAAGACTTTACCAGGTCTAAACCCTGTGATTCACTCCAAGACCCAGACACACCCCACTGGCCTAAAATTTGTCCAGGTCTTTGTGAAGATGCACACATTTTGAGTTTTCAGTTCCTCACTTGTGGAGGTCTGTGCTCATTCAGATTTGCTCATTACCCACCACATTATCTTTGTCTCTGCATACACTGCCCTGATGATGCCCAGGGAAGGAAGCAAGAGATGAACCAGGCTGTATCTTCTATGGCTGACACATAGCCTTCAGTTGTTGTTAAGCAACAGACCTGCCAACATTTAATAAACTCTACTCTAGATCTGATGAAAGGTAAGATTTTTGTTGCTAGCCACCTGATTATAAATCAGAAAATCAGAGCCACCAAGGCCCAATCAACACAATCAACCAGCTAAAAGCACTTTCATACACTGTGCATATGTGCACAAACATTGCACAGTGCATGAAGGTACAGATGCAGAACTGCTATGCATGTAAATGGAGACCACAGGTTCATTTTCAAGTCTTCTTCAGTCACTCTCAGCCTTGTATTTGAGACCAGACATTTCTCTATACCTGAAGCTCACTGCTTTGGCCAGACTGACTGACCAGCAAGTTCAGGAATCCTCCTGTTTCTGCCTCCTTATAAAAGGCTTATGAATCAGCACCACTACATCTGACTTTTTAAGGTGGGCGTTGGGAATCTGAACTCAGGTCACCATGGCTGTCACTTAGCCAACTGAGGCTTCTCCCAGACTCATCTTTATGTATTTTAAGAGACCCGTGATTCACTAGTGAAATTTACTTGAGGTCTTGTTAATTGAATAGAACACTGAGGTCTCTCTTGTCCCTGTGTAAGATCATTTTGATGGACATTTGAAAACATTCAGACTTTTACAATATGGTGTCTCCATTTCCTTCACTACTTCTTCTTCTTTTTTTTTTAAAGGCGGAGGAGAGTAGTCTGAATTGGGTTATGAGGCCCGCGAGGTGCCTCACCTCAGCCATTGAACTCGCACTGCTGGCCATGAGTCTGTTCCAAGCTCCAGCGAGGGAGGCATCCGCCCACTCGCGGCTTCTCCTGCCCAGTCTGCCCACGAGTAGAGCCCTGCTCTCTGGGAACTCACTTCCCCGTTCGCTCGGGGAGAGCCCTGGTTAGGGCCACGGGAGGCCCCAGTCTCAGACCTTCCCAGGGGCCGAGGAGTGAGTGACAAGCACTCAGCACGTGGCCCCACTGATGAGCTTCCTCCGCCCTTCCTTCACTTCTTTATCCTTCCATCAATCATTGTGTCCTTTGATAATATTGACACCCATCATTGCTCTTCTGGATGTTGTTCTGTCTTTCCAAAGTTCAATTAAAAACATGTAATAATGAAGTCCGGCTAGAGAAGGCTCTGCCCACCACGCTGCTGACCTCTGCAGACAGTGTCCCTCCACGCTGCTGACCTCTGCAGACAGTGTCCCTCCACGCTGCTGACCTCTGCAGACAGTGTCCCNCACGCTGCTGACCTCTGCAGACAGTGTCCCTCCACGCTGCTGACCTCTGCAGACAGTGTCCCTCCACGCTGCTGACCTCTGCAGACAGTGTCCCTTCATTATTTGCTGTGCTAGGCGGGATGGCAGAGTGCCCATCAAGATGGTTCCGTTGAATGCATAGAGCAGCCTTCATAAGCCACTGCACCACGATGACTTCTTAGAGCTAAACTTTGAAAGGAGCGACAGCTGTCACTCAGGTTTCCATCAAGAGGTGCCTGGGTTGTTTTTGCCAAGCACCATGTCAGATGCAGAGGCCACGGAATGGAGGAAAACATCATTTCTGGTTTTAAGTCCACCAATCAGGAAGAAAAGAATTAAACACACGCCACCAATAGGGTGGGAAAATCAAGTGGTTATTGAGATGGGCTACGTCATACAGGTTCTTCTCCTCGGGGAGTTAAGGGTAGAGGCAATCTAGGCAACAAGAGTCCAAATTCTAAGTCATTAACTAAAGACTGTAGGAAATGAGGCCTCTCTTCCTTGGGCTATCTTTCTCCTTCATCAGGAGAAAAGAACTCTCTCCTCTTCATAAAGACCTTTTCCCTATCAATCCAATGATGCAGATAGAAGAATCCTAAGCTGGTCCACTGGGGAATGTTTGTTCCCTTCGTCAAGAGGCAAAATGAAGCAATGTTGGACCAGAAGCAAATAAAAGAGGGTTCTGAAAAGCAGGGGAGTATAGTAAACTCCCAAGGATTGGGGCAAGAATGGCCATGATTAGCACCTTCAGACCTACCAGAGAGACCTTGGGTACATCACCGAGCCACCAAGTATCTGCCTTGCAAATATCCTTAACAAATCTAGAAGCTCACAGGTTCTGGCTTGCTGAAGGTTGAAAAAAAAATCTATTGTTTTCTATGAAAGGACTAATTAAAAAAATCTCCGTGACTTTTGTAACCTGCTGAGCACTGAATGTCCCCCATGTCCCCCATGTCCCATGACAGTGGATTCAGTGTTCATTCAAAGAAAAAAGTCAGCAGCTGTGCTCACTCAGGACTGTTCGCACCGTGGGTCTCACAGAGTCCTCTTAAAACCATCCATCAGATCCAGGTAGCACTGTTTCATCTGCCGGTACAACACTGGCTTTCCCCTCCAGCCTTAATTTAAAAGGGAGAAAACATTGCCGGCCTGTCTCTTGGGTATACTCCTTTTTGTCGGAAACAAAGTTCCCAAGCCCAAGGGAACTGTCCATCCAAGTGACTCCTCAGAACAAATCAGGCTGGGTGGTTGTCTGCAGGGTGTGCAGCCTCAGCTGGGAGGGCCACCAGAATGACCACACCAGATGGCAAGTCCTAAATTGATTAGGAGCCTCCTGATAGATGTTTGAGGAAATACACATAGACATGAATTCCTGGTCTGGAAGCTAGGGCAATAATTTGAACATGCATATTCACAAAGGTCTCCGAAAGAGATTGGACAGCCAGCTGTGAACATGTTGTACATGGATGACAAAGAGCTTGCTTGGGCAAGCCAGAGGACGACTACACTCATTTGTGGATTTTAACACAGGTCTATTATCTTTAACGGCTTCATGCTGCCATCCAATTTCAGGCTTGAAGCGATCTACAAACCTGGGCCTTTCTAAGCAGAATGGTGTGCTTAGCAACACGTGGGATGGAGTTTATTTGTTGTGGTGTCTGGAAATGGCTAACAACAAAGCGACTTTAAGCTGCAAAGGAGATATTTTTCTATTATTTTCCTACTAGGCATTGTTTATTCTTTTCAGTGCATTTTGAAATTATATGTTTTTATTAACAATACCTTTAAGCCTATTGTCCTCATGCCTGCATCTTATCCATAACTCTTTCACTGAGCTGACAGAGTGAGTACCTAAGACTCAAAACACAGCAGATCAGACCCACAGTATCAAATTGTTTTCACATTTCCCAAAGCGCCAACTCGAAAAACATCCCGCAGCAGAGATTAAAGTTATTAAGGCAATTCAAAACAGGGAGAGAATTCAGGAACAAAATTCCTGTTTGCTTCCAAAGAGTAGAATATTGAAATTCATCCAAATTAAAAACGTGCCCAGTGATAAGACAGTCACCATGGTATAGGAATCCCTCTGATGCATAAAAAATGGGGATGTCATTTGAGTAGTAAGCCCACTTCTGAGTATATAAGCAAGACAAAAGGACCAGCATGCTGAAGAGACACTGCACACACATGTTTATTGTAGCTCTGTTTACAACCACTAAACTATGAAATCAAACCTAGTCTCCACCAATGGATGAAAGGATTAAGCTTGGTTTATATGAGAATGGACTCTAAGTGTGCCTGGAATGAAAGAAATCCTATCCATTTTGACAACATGGTTTATTGAACTGGTAGAACATGATATGAAGTGAAATGTGCTAGATATAGGACAAGCCCTGTAAATACCATCTTACTCATGTGAATAACATAGAAGTCAAGGAGAATGGAGTTACCAGGAGCTGGGAATGGAGGGGACGGGTGGAGAGATGTTGGTCCAGGTTATAAAATTTTAGCTAGTTAAGAGGTCTGATATATATTGTGATAACTATAGTTAATAACTATCTCTCGACTGAAATTAAATAATGCAATTTTAAACATTCCTGAGATTAGATTTTAAGTGTTTACATCTCATAAAACTATGTATGTGAGATAATGAATATGTTAATTAGATGATTTAACCATCCTGTAATGTATGCATATTTTTTTTTAAAAAATCATGTTGTTTGCCATAAATACATGCAATTTTAATTCACCAATTAAAATAACCACAGAGGAAGGGAGGAAGTCCAGGATTTAGGAGGCTGTGGCTGCTAATCTTGGCTGTCAGCTTGACTGAATCTATAAGCGATTGAAGCATATACGCCTCTGGGCTCCCCTGTGCGAGATTTTCTTAAACACATCGTCATCGGAAGCAGAAAGACTCATCCTGGGCACAGGAGAGCTCTATGGTGGCAGCCCAGGTAAGGGGACACAGAAGACGGATCCTGCTTCCTGCCTGCTTGCCCTCGCACTCACTGTCAAGTGTGTACATGTCCTCATTCTGGCACTCCTTAGCTGGTATTAGAACCTGCTTCTTTAGGCTCTCAATGTCCCCTGAAGACCAGAAGCTCACCAGACTGGAACTGCTCATGCCACTAGCCTTGTGGGTGGGCTAAGTCACTAATTACTGGATTCTGGGCCTCTCCAGTGTGAGACAGCCATCATTGGACTACCCAGACACATGCCATACCCCGGTGTAATAAATCTGCTTTAATATATGTATTTATTCTGTTCAGTTCATTTCAAGAACTCTAATACAAATTGGTAATCTTCCCTCCCACATTTTAATATTTTACAGTCTTGCCTCGGGGTTAGCTATTCTGAATGTCTGTTTACTGATAAGATGTGGCCAAATACTTCACATTGGGGAGGCACTCTCAATATGTCCCCTCGGAGGAGAGGTTAGTAACCAGCTCAGTTGTCACACCCCTTGAGGGACATGTGGTGACCTTTAAGGGCATAGATCACTGGCTCAGCTCAGGAATTCACCTCTGAATACCTTACAGAGGGATGCCAATGACCACCAATAGCCTGACTCTGCCTAGGATTAGTTGTTTGATTTTATTATTATTATTATTATTATTATTATTATTATTATTATTATTATCTCTAGCATCTTCAGCAAAATTATAAGCACCTTGAAGCTATGTCTATGCAGCTCTGACAAGCATGCTAGGTGTTGGGGTGCATGTGGGCCTGAGATTTGACAGGGGTTTTCACTGGATTACTACAATCCCTTCATTTCTACTTACATAGGCTAAGGGATGGGCAAGGCTGACCTCACACTGTGTGTGCCTAAGCCAGAGAAGGACAGCGGGCACACTCCTCTTCTTTCCCCAGAGCATTTCAGCCCCCTCAGACTAATGGCAGCCAGTTCCTCTCACCAGCAGCCCCACCCACACTGTAACGCTGGAATGTTACAGGGAATAAATTAGACCCTGTCTGGGTCTGTTTTGCAATGGGGCATGAATACACTGGAAAGCTAAGCAACCAGCATTGACTCAGGGTACAGGCAGCAGGAACTCCTAGCTAAGGACCCTGGGAATGTTTCCTATGCCTGGACTCAGCCAGAGAGACCCGCGTGTACACTCCACACCAGAGGCAGGAGGCAGAGACACTGATAAGGAGCTCCTTCTGAAAGAATCTGTTGTGAGGGAAGATGAATTTGAGAATGAACAAAGAGATCATTTGGAAACCAGAATGTTTGGGGCTGGGTGCCTGCCTTATTTAGCTGGGTGATCTTAAGAATTTCCCTAACATTTCTGAGCCTCCGTGGTATGTTCTATAAAAGGAAAGACATAGGAGCATCCTTCAAGCAGGGTCCATTAATAAGACGATGTTACAAGTAATTTCTAGGTGTCAGTCTAACATCCTGCCTCTCTCTCTTATCCATAAGTGAATTATTTATTTAATGAGTCTAGTCTTTGGTCCTCTCATTTTAAAAAATAAAGACAACAACATTCTACCTCATAAGTTTATTTTCCAGAATAAAAGGTTGCATACAAACACATCACATATTATGAAAATTCATCTGATTAGATCAGATGGGGTAGATCTGAACAGTGGGACACAACACTGGAAATTTCTAAAAGATGGGAGATTCCTTAAAAGTTCTGGAATGATGGAAAATCTAGTGGGGACTTCATCTGAAACAGGACAGAGAGACTGTCCAGGGCTCTAAGAGAGCCTTCGTCAGGAATCAGAAACAAGGAGCCAAGTGTGTCAGGCCACTGTAGCATTAAGGGGAGGAAGAGTTGCAGAAAACCTGGTGGTTAGCAGGGCAACACAGGTTCCCCACCTGAAGGGAAGAGGAACAAGTCTCACTCACTGCTTTGGGATGCAAGAGGGATGGAGTCGATAAGGATTAAGTACCCTGGCCTCTGTGGTCCTGTGGTCAACACACAAGGGTGTGATCAAGCAGTCACCATTCCTGACAGGCTGACTCTAAATGACTGATGTCACAGTCTAAGAAAGAAGTGGCACAGGCTATGTAACCTTCACCCTGGAACCAGGTTCTCTGACATGGCTGACACTGAACCTCTGTTTCCCTGTCTGCTCTTCTTGTTGATTCTTCCTTTCGTTATATTTTCAGATCCAGAAGGATTTTTCTGTTTGCTTTGCTTTCTCTGTTCTCTTTACTACTGGTAGATAACAGTCACTCTTTAATCTTTCGTTAGTTGTCTGAGGTTTGTCGAGCCGACGTCAACCAGTGCTTGGGAGATTTCACATTAATGGGCTTCTCCTGGGCTCTACTACTGACTTTTAAGGAGTTGTTTCTTTCCTCCCTTCACTGTTGCATGTTATTCTTACTAGGATGGTGGATTTTTAGCTCCCGTAAGTCTCCTAATATCCTGTTTTTGTTTGCTCACTCATTGTTCACACATACACACACACACACACACACACACACACACACACCAAACACTACACCACCACCCACACACACACACAAAACACTACATCACATACACACACACAACACATCCCATACACACACCCGCATGCACTCGCACACGCACACATACACTCACACACACACAACTTCCCAGCCATACAGACAGGACAACTGAAGTTTCTGCTCACTTCACTGATTGAGCCAGAGTTGTCCATGGTGCACAAGAGGCATGATAGCAAATGGAAGGTCACTGAAGTGTTGTCAAAAAAGAGTGTAGCTTTACCTCTAGCTTCAGGAAGGATATTTCCCCCTCCTGTCATAAGACTTATGGCGCATTTTAAGATGGCATATGTGTCACAAGGATTAAGTCGCAAGCACCAGGTTGGGCAATGGGCCTCAAGTTGGAGAAAATGTAGCTCTTCTCAAGGGGGACAAATGTGAGAGTGTCCTTGGAAGAAATTGAGTGGCACCACAGCACAGGCTGACTAGGCTCCTGGCCCATGTGCATAAGGGAAAGCAGACAGGAGGGCCCGGCAGGTGAGTGAATACAGACTCGCCTTATTTTCTTCATTGAATCCTATCACCATAGGGATGGCTCCTTCACCTGGATAGCTTTCCATCTAGACCCCTCCTTTATTCCCCACACTGTGGGGAAGCCAAAGTGCCCTCCTCTGCTATGTAGGATGCCCCTGCTGGGTCACACAAATAGGTTTCTTTCCAGCCAGCACTCAACAGCCAGCAAAGGGAAGTGGCCTGTTTACTCCCTCCACAGCACAAAGAAGCAATCTGTCTTTACAGCAGTCCGTTGTTCAAAAAGAATAGAGTTTGGTGATGCGTTGCTCTGATATTTGCTTTGATGAAGCAAGAGTTGATACTTTTGAGACAATGGGTTTGTTGCAGAGAGACAGCAAAGGCCTTGTTTTGGAAGATAAGCTCAAAATAAACTCCCATGGGGTTTTAGTAGGCGGTTACAAATACACTCTTGGTGTGAAGAAAATGGAGTAGCAGCCGGAGAGGGAAATTCTCCACCAGCCAGCAGAGCCCATTCTCTCCCTGTCAAGTCTCAGGTAAGCAGGTTGTCCAAGTTTACAAAGCACATTTGCCTTCATGACCTTCACCAATGACATTCACCGTATTCTCTAGTTTGGAGCTGATGGCCTAGCCTCCATCTGAGTAGATTCATGGTCACGCATTAAGACCTAGCTTAGCCTTTGAAGCTGACTGCTCCTCCTTCCCTGTGTCACCATGGCAACCTGCGTATTTATTTGTCCCTTCATTAACTACCTTATATCGAGATACTTTCCTCTGTTTTTTTTTTTTTTTTACAACCCCTCCTCTTATCTTTTCAGACATAGCCATCATGCCTATTTACATTGACAATGCTCAATTGACCTGATTCTTAAGATCCTAGAAAAATAGCAACAATTTAGAAATCCCACCAGTCTTTGTGTTTTGAGAACCAGCTGATTGCAAGGGACCTCCTTCCTAGAGGACTCAGGATAACGCTCCCACAGACAACCCCTTACTTAGCAAGAACAAGACTGGATGCAGCCCCTTCCAAGGCTTGTCCTTTGCCTCATTAATAGTTAGACGAGCTGCTTTTCTCCAGAGATGAATCAGAACAAAAGGCCTGTTAAAGAAATCTGGATTAGATTCTGTCTTCCCTTAAGCCTCTGCTTCTGGCAAAGCCAGCCTTCAGTTCCAGCTTGCACACAGGCACAGCAGCGGACTCTGATGTGCTGGGTCACCATGCCAGGCCCTCACCCTCCTTGCCATGCTTGCTTTTCTCTCTAGCCTTATTTAGCCACTCCCAGAGATCTTGCAGATCTTGGAGTCATAGCCCTCCTACCATGGCATCAGCCCCTCCCCTCTACTACCCACTGTGGTTGTTTTGATGATAGTGGAAATTCATACTAAATTTTCTTTTTCTTCCTGAGGGCTACTGTTATTCTTGGGGCTACCACATCCTAGAGAGCCTTAGGTTACTGAAATTTGATTCTTTCAAGGTTTTCTGTTTATAATTACTTCTTATTGCAAAAAGTACCTATTTGTCATAAGTTCTGTAAAAGAATAAACCTCTAAGTTTCTCTACATTATTTTATTTTCCATTAATTTATTTACTTATTCCTTTACATCTCTATCACAGCCCCCTCCTCACAGCCCCTCCCCAGCCTCTCACCACATCTCTGCCTCCCCTTCTCCTCTGAGAGGGAGGACCCCCCCCCCCTGCACCCTGCCCCGGGTACCAACTCACCCTGGCACAAGAAGTCACTGCAGGACTAGGTTCATCATCTCCCACTGAGGCCAGACAAGGCAGCCCATTTAGGAGAACAGGATCCACAGAGAGGCAACAGAGTCAGGGAAAAACCCCTGCTCCAGTTGTTGGGGAACTGGCATGAAGACCAAGCTGTACATCTGCTACATATGCATAGCAGGGAGTTTAGAGTGCCTAGGTCCTTCCCATGTTGCATGCACTTTGGTTGAAGGTTTGGGCTCTAGGAGCCCCCAAGGGCACACGTTAGTTGAGTCTGTTTGTCTTCCTGAGGAATCCCTATTCCTTCCAGGTTCCTCAGTTCTTCTGCCAGTTCTTCCATAAGACTCATTGAGCTCTGTCTAATGTTTGGCTCTGGGTCTCCACATCTGTCTTGGCCAGCTGCTGTGAGGAGCCTCTCAGAGGACAGTTATGTTAGGCTCCTGTCTTCAAGCATTCCATATTTTTATTTATGCTAATTATCCCAATCCAAAGGCTATTTTTTAAACAATTTCACTTCCTGAGCAATATAGCAAAACTATAATTAATAATCTCATAAAATAAATAAATTAGAATATTTGTTGCCTTCAAAAACAAATCATATAGGGGCTGGAGAGATAGCCCAGAAATTATGAGCACTTGTTGCTCTTATAGGAGATAGGGGCTTGATTAACAGCACCCATATGGTGGTTCAAGACCATCTTTAACTCCAAGGAATCCAATGCCCTTTTGACCTCTGTGGGCACAGGCATGCATGTGGTTCACATACGTACATTTTTACATCTAAAATTTGAGACTGATAACTCACACAGATATTTTCAACGATAACTCTATAGTTAATAAAAGATCATACAGTCAAATAAAGAAATATATACTTTAATAAGGCTTTCAGCTAAACATGGCTAATTGAACTGACATAGATGACTTGCCTATCATATTAGCTCTTGGGACGCCAAGGTGGGAGTTTTGCCTGGGTTGTGCCATGAGATCTTATTAAGCAAACAAACACAGATGGCAGACTGAACTTGTGAGTTTAGCTCATCTTTATCTAAATTGCCATTAACATAGAGCAAATTACTATTTTTTTAATGATCAATGCTCTAGGACGGAGTGCCTGTGAGGAGCTGGTGCCTATGATGCATAGTAGGAGACTTGGGGAGTTAGCCAGATGGACAAGTGATGTTGGCTCAACAGAGCAGAGACAGCAAACACAGAAGAAACTTGTCAATTGACACCACAAACTCCTGAGGGTGCCCAGGGAATACCGCACCCCTGAAAACAAGGCAGGGGACCAACAGGAGACTCAGTGGACTTGTTTAAAGCAGCAGGGACACATCCAGATAGCCACCCAACCAAAGGACACTTTAGTACCTAAAGAATAGAGGGGTAGGGGAGCTTTAATCAATCCCAGCTGAGATCAAGGCTAAGGCTGCAAATGGACAATGGGAAAAGTCTACATCCCAAACTGAAAAAGAAATCACTCAGCCACACATACTTACTGCTCCTTTTCTATTCAGCCCACAGAAACCTGACAGTCCACCTTTCCCCTAGTCAAGAGATCCAAGAGACTTTCCTGGGATATACATCACTCAAGGTAGAAGATCCAGCCACCCCGATAGTCCCATCTCACCGCAGCCACAGCCATGGATCTGTGAGATAACACAAACTCTACCAGGAGCACAGTTCTTAAACTTGAAGAGCATCAAAGCATTAACCTTTCTACATGGAGGAGTACTCATCAACCAACAGTCTGTAACGATGTGTTCTCTTCTTTCGAACAAGGGGACAGAATAGGTCTGTAGGAAACTCAGGACTAGAACTAGAATTGACATCCTCCAAAAGATAATAAAAGATACCATAGCTGCAAAGAAAAGAAGAAACAAGATACATACGCAACCACCACCAAGAGTAGAAAAATGCCATGTTTTGTGTTCCCCCACACCCCAAAGGGGAAGGAGCCATCATATTGGGGAAGACTCCATTAAAGAATACAAAGAGATGAAAAAAAAAAAGAAAAATTACACATTCAAATAATAGTTTTTAAGGGGAAATGTTGGATGGAATTTAATAGTGTGTAAGGTAAGTAAAAAACCCTGGTTAGTGATTATGGTTTTACAAAACGGATGGGCCATAGAGCTCTCAGCTGAGACTAGGAAAGAAGACCCGTGGCAAGCACAACCATATGAATTACAGAACAGCAGGAGATGCTCCCAGGAGAATTAAAGATGGAAATGAAACAGAAGGTACTTGAAAGGCCAGGGATTAAAGGATCACTGGGCTCAATGCTATATTAGAAGCCTAACAATGAAGCAATGCCTTCAAAACGCTGGGACACCAACTGCCAATCTACTGATTTCTACCTTGCTTTAGTGGGAGGATACATTTCTCAGTTTGTATGCTCTTAATAAACCAAGAAAAAGAAAAAAAGAAAAACAACACAGGATCCAGAAAACATCAGGAAAGACACCTAAGGAAGACAAAAAGGAAATCAGTGGTGGGTGGAGGAGGAGTGATGGGTCACAGCAGCACAGCAGGGCAGGAGGACAAATGATCATTTCTGGGTAATATCCAGGGATGGGAGTGGGGAGCAGGAGTGGGAGAGATGAGAGAATACAGTAATGATAAAAGCAGAGACAAAGTTCTTTAGGAATGACTGGGAATGTGAATAGGAACTAAGATCATGCAGAGCTCCACATTAGAAAAGCTTCCTGGCTTTCGATCTGTTAAGGTTCTGCCTTAGCTCTTCCTTACAACACGTCTCTGAGTCAGTCGGTGGCAAAATTCAGTTCATGTCCAGTGTAAACAGAAAGCAGGAGGAGGATACGACGGGAGCTATAGAGAGAGACAGCCTGTATTTCCAGGAGATCTGTCTCCCACTGACACAGGACCAACAGAAGTGGGGAAGCTTGGAACCACAGATGAGAAGCAACATGGAGAGCCAACCAGAGCAGGTTAGAAATGGGCATCTGTGCTGGGGTCTTCCAGACCATTAGGAAGTGAGGTAGCCCTCTGCAGCGGGCATTGTGGCAGCAAAGACAGAAGGATTTACATGATGCCTGGGGTGAAGGAACAAAAGATCATTTGGTGATGGCGGTGATGAAGAGGATAATATTCTGACTACCCAGAGCAAGGTGGACAGGGCTGGCAGGTAAACTAGTCTGCAGGATTAGAACCGTCGATCTGCTCTCACTGAGTTCTAGTCTCTGGCAAGTTACAAGATTTCCAAAGCCTGTATTTTCCCTACTTGGTAATGGTACAGAGTAACTGTCTAACTCACAGTGTTTGTGGGGGAATGAAAGGTGACATATGAAACTTCCTTGACAAAGAACAATCTAGTAAGGCACTGTCATGCTATTACTACCAGGATTGGATCACTAATGGGAGCAGGCTTCTTCAACTGGACTGCATGCATTATGAAGAAAAGACTATCACTGTCACAGAGTCAGGCATGTGGTTAACAGTACTGATGCCATGTTGAGGAATCTATTGAGGAAGACACTAGAGTCCCTTGATGAGAGAAGAAATCCACGCTCCTAACTTAGTTGGCTCTATATTCTGATGGATGAGGGAGCCACTAAACCTAAAGAAATTGTCTGTTTATCAATCTGCTTATTGATGAGCAGAAATGTTAAAGAAGGTAAAGAATGTGAAATACAAAGACATGGTCATGACAGAAAAAACGTTTTATACCAATATCTACAAAGTTGTGTTCATGGATGGTTGCCAAATCACTTAGAATGCCTCAGGATAGAACTTACTACAATGTACCTAATGTATGATGGGTGATGTTTCTTTGCTGAAGGGAAAAAAAAATGATCTTATTCTTTGAAGGGTTTGTCTTAGTTAAGGCTGCAATTGCTATGATAAGTACCATGACCTAAAAGCAAGTTGAGAGGAAAGGGGTTATCTGGTTGACACTTCCATATATCAGTGTCCGTCCCTGAAGGAAGTCAGGACAGGAGTTCAAGCAGGACAGGAACCTGGAGGCAGGAGCTGACGCTGAAGACATGGAGGGTGATGTTTACTGGCTCACTCTCATGGCTTGCTCAGCCTGCTTTCTTATAGAACCCAGGCCCACCAGCCCAGGGTGCACCCCCTGTCATCAATTACCAATTATGAAAATTGCCTACATGCTTGCCTACCTGACCCAATCCCATGGAGGCAAATTCTCAGCTGAGGTTCCCTCCTCACAGACGACTTGAGCTTGTTTCAAGTTGAAATAAAATCACCCGTCATAGGGTTCATATTGAATTCTCTCAACATTTCCCTACAATCACACTGGCATGAAAGCGGGTGTATTTACATGTGTGTAAATCTCCCTTTTCTCTGGCCCTAGAATTCTATTTTATCCCATTCTCGGCAATCACCCAAATATCATATTCAAGAGAGCTGTTAAATCGAAAATCTAGCAGCTGAGCCTTGTTTCTAGGGTTTTCAAGTATTAAAAGATAAAATCAGCAGTTCTCTGGCTGCATTTATTATGTGGAGAGAAATCCCTAAATCACCAGAAGAAAACGCCGTTGAGAGTATTGGAAGCTGAGCCTGTTGTAAATAGAGCATCAGATTTGACCTCAATTCTTCCTCCTTCTCTTCCACAAGAACCTATTATAGTGCATATTTATGCCAGATGATCTTCTTCATGACATAAGGAATAAAATTAATTGTAGTTGGCTTCTGTAATACATTATCTAATGGCTGCAAAGCCTTCCCATCCCATGCCACATCCGGCTCCAATGTGAAACATGGTCTCTATTCACTCCCTCCAGCCAAGCTTGCATATTGATAAACAGGATATGCTAGAAGGAATAGCTCTAGATTCCAGACCTCAACCAATCTGGTAACTTTTGTTCCTTCTTTCTTAGAACCATGAAGCCATCATTCCACAAAGAAACCAAATATACTGCATAGAAAAGCCTGTTGTGGTGACATACATCCATAATCCCAGCACCTAGAAGCCTGAGGCAGGAG
Source organism: Mus pahari (assembly GCF_900095145.1). NCBI lineage: Eukaryota > Metazoa > Chordata > Mammalia > Rodentia > Muridae > Mus > Mus pahari. The sequence goes on along the minus strand of NC_034611.1, from coordinate 18,564,970 downwards.
GATTGCAGTTTTGAAGTGTGCCTGTGGCTACACAGTATGATCTTGTAAAACAAATAGACAATGATAAAATTATTGATACAGGGTCCAGCTCTTTAGCTGCGACAACAGAGCTCACCTCACAGCTAACACTATACCTGAATGCAGCCATGTGAGAAAAGCCATGATGCAAAACCAGCAAAGAACCACCCAACTGAGCCCCAGAACCACAAGAAATCCTTACTCACTGCTACTATAAGCCATTCAGTTTTGATAGAGTTTATGATACCAAAACCACAACAAACCAAACACACACTGGTACCAGGAAGTAGGGACCCATCATAGGACAGCCATGCCTTAAAGCATGTGGCATTGGCTATAGTTCAGGTGGGGGTGGAGACAAAAGCTAAAAGACAGTAGAAAGGCTGCTTTTTAGGTTAGAAGCGTGGGAAGGAGACTGGCATTAAAAGGTTTGGGAAAGCAATCCATTTATGGAATGATGGAACATTTACAAGACTATTTTCTGAGACACCATAGAGCATCAAAAACGTTACCTAATGAGTTCATGGATCTGGCAGAAAGCTGACAGTGTCAATTGGCACTCTGCTGTGTATGATAAATTATGTCAAGAGAGAGATGAACTAAAGAAGGAAAATTTCAACTTGTGAGTATAACTTAAGGAAAGATAAATGGGCCCATAAAGATAAATGTTGAGTTGGAAAACTGAACTGTTTCATACTCTCAATCTGTCCCAAAAGCAAATGAATGATCAGTGTGCAATGTGGCCTCCGACATGAAGATCAAAACAAGGACATGATTCTGAGTCTTTCCTTACACCCCTGGGAATGCTTGAATGATACCCAGTAGACAGAGAACCTCAAGGTATGGCCACACAGCAGCTCCTTATCTAATGGTAATGTCTGTCCTCAAACACAGTTCACGTGACTGATAAAGCACATGACAAACAGTAAGAAGGGGCGCGAGGCACTCAGAAGTTTCCAGGAAATCTGGATTGATAAAATACCGTAGATTGGATAAAAACAGACAAAGTTCAAAGTGAAGAGGACCCTTCCCCCAACCAACCCATTTCCAGTGTCTGATGGAAAGAAGACTGAGAACACTATTCATTTGCCAACCCATTACTAATTTTTAATGTTTTAGTTTCATTAAGATATAGTGGATCGATGCAGTCACGTTAGACTTTTATTTTTATTTTATTTGTATGAGTGTTTGTTTGCATGTATGTTTGTGTGCCACATGTGTCTCTGGTGCAAACAGAGAACCCTAGGAGCTGATGTGGGTACTGGGTCCTGAACCTGGATCCTCTACAAGAATGTAGAATTCTCTTAACTACTAAGCCATCTCTCCAACCCTCGTCTCTCAGAGAAAGAAAGAAAGAAAGAAAGAAAGAAAGAAAGAAAGAAAGAAAGAAAGAAAGAAAGAAAGAAAGAAAGAAAGAAAGAAAGAATCAAGAGCCGTGGGACAGAGCAAATCTTAAAGAGAATGATAAAGGAGGAAATCACCTTAACAGATCAGAAACAAGTTCATGTTATCACCCTCTGCCTATAGAGCCAGGGATCATACTCTCTGACTCGTGAGATTTCAGGACTGCTGGAGGCTATGGGTTGCCTTGCGCTACCAGCTCATCCCTGTCTTGATAACAAGTGTCTACCGCATTATTTACATGACATGTTGATAGAAAAATAGGGAGAGAGAACATGGCATTTTAGTGCACACATCTTGAGAGTGATGGTTTCTGTTGTCTTTGACCTCTTAGGAAGTTCCCTGAAAAACCCAGCCACTGAAGAAAGCTGACATGAAAGAAAAGTCCAAATGTTCACCCATCCAGCTGAACCCACTGACCAAATGACACACCTCTTGCTTCCAACTGAATACATCTGTCAGAACAGGCTCGCAGAAATCCATGCAAGAACCTTGAAGTCAGCTCTCAGAATTGTTAGTAAATGGCATATTTTGAGACAGTAAGTTTTTATTGGTTTTTATGCAGCAGTGAATAGAAGAGATGGCCATTGTTCTCTGAATACTTGAAATTTATTAGGAAAGAGAAATGGCCACTTAAGAATGCATTCAATGATGCTTTTGCTATGTGTTGTAACAGATTCAGCACTAAGGTGGAGTGGACCAAAATGATAACTCAATTTTGTCTTAAAAAAAAAAAATTGAGGACCACCTAAAGATAATTTTTATACTAAATTTTGAAGAGTGTTTAGATTAGGGAAATCATGAGCAGAAATCCAGAATGTTCTTGAAAGCATGGAGGACTGTTGCATTCCCTGATTGTTGCTGCATTAGCAAAAAACCTGAGTCTTCATGCTGTGGAGAGGTTTGTTTGATGCACTTCTGGGGACATTCAGTCTGAACAGACCAGTACTGACCCCTGCAATGACCTTGCTTGGTGGTGGAGACGCAGAAAGGGAAATGGCTGGATACAGAGGAAATCAAATACATGGAGTAGCCTCCTTTCCATAGAACCCATGAGTGTAGTTTTTTTCCTTTTGCTAAGCCTCCACCTTTGAAAAGGTGCCATACTACAGTCACAATGGGACCTGCAGGGACAAGCTGTAATAAAAGCATTAATAGTCATGAGTTTACTTATTATTTGGAATGTGAAGAACTGGCTCGTGAAGAAGAGATGAATATTTCCATTAGCAGTAATTAATAGTCTGTCCTTCTGTTTCCAGAAGAAAATAACAGCTGCCTTACCCCCTGTTTTCCCATTGTTTCCAGCTTACTTTGTTTTCACTCTTTGGTAAGAAAAATCATGTTAAGGTGGGATGGGAGGACACTGACAATGGAAGGCTCTGGGAGTCCCTAAGGAGTCCCTAAGGTTTATGCAAATTTTGCCCTAGAAGAGCAGACTATCAAAAGGGAGATGGCTCCAGGTACTCTGCCATGCTTTACCCCAGGGTGAGCATCCTTGGGATGATGGTTCCAATTCTCAGTCAATGCATAGTTTCTCCTTCTTAGGTGATTGGGACTTGAAGCTTACCAAAAAGCCATACCATACCCCTTCCTCCATACCTGCAGATTAGAGAAGAGCATCTTTCCTTGTGTAAATATGAGCAGAGCAGGCATGCCACGTGCGGGAGAGCTCCATCATTCACTCAACATTACCTTAATGCGCACCCGGTAGAGTTTGCCCATGGCTGTTTGCCTACTTGTGATCCAACAGAGAATTGAATCTAAAGATCTTTATTGCCCTTCTAGGAGTTTATATTTTAGTGACATTGAAATTAGGATAAAGGAAGGACAATGATAAAGAGGATATTAAACAAACTAATGAAAAGGTAGTGTTTTAGAAAAGCACAGAACAGAGTCAGAAAGTAAATGCCAGAGGAGACTTTGCAGTGCTAAGCTAGGTGGTCAGAGGAAACCTCATTGAGAATGAGATGCCAGAGATATTGAATATATCAGATATATTGAGTGAACCGCTAATGTAAGTCCATAATGAGGAAAAAACAATATTTGAGACTAAAATGAAATTTCTCTTTTTAATAACTCAGAACATTTCATCTTTCATCTTTGGAATGTTAAGAAGCTGATAAAAGACATCAGTCTGGCAAGCAGAGCTGCATTGTTAGAAAACTCCTATTTTTATAATAAGAAACAAGAGAACAATCAACAGTTGCAATATGGGAGCTCGTCCCTGACACAGAGCAATGCTCAACTTAGAAAACTATCGTGGATTATGTCTCAAGAAAATAAAATGTCATAATAGTACAAAGAGGGAGCAATTCCCAGTACTTGGCAGGAGAAGTAGGAGGAAGAGGAGGAGGAGGAGGAGGAGCCAAAAGAGAGAATGTGCTAGCATCTAGAAACTAGCAACCAGGTCACCCAGAAAGCAGTCTGTGACAAAGCCAGTTTGTTCTGGGTACTTATGAACAGGAGTGCTAGGAGGCAGCTAGCAAATGAGGACAAATCCAGTCAGGTGCACCCGTGTGAGGGCACAGTGAAGGCCATTCACTCCACATTCTGAGGGATGAGCTGTTCACTCCTGAGTAAGGGCTGCATTCCCAAATAAGCTTTGGGATATTCTAGCTCATTGAATCCAGAAGAAAAATAATCTTAAGTATTCACAGAAGCAAGAATGGGATACACTGGATAAAAGGAAGACGTGGTCATAGGCCTATAATTCTAGTACTTAGGAACCAGAGGCAGGGAAGTTGCTTTGAGTTCAAGGATACCTTAGAGGACATACTAAATGTTCTAGCCAGGGCTACGGAATGAGACTTAGCCAAAAAGGAGAAGAGAAAGAGGAGGGGGGGGAGGAGGAAGAGAGGTAAATTTGAAAAATGAAAGAGAAATTATAAGAAAGAAAAAGATATGCCAAGTTAAAACAGAACAGATGTGGCCTTTATAGCATTAAGAAACTTGAACATAGAACTGAAAAGCTATTCCATAAATCTGCTTTAAAAAGATAGAAATATAGAAAAATATAAAGGAAAAGTTAAATGTCATAGAAATATAATGAGAACTTCTGATAATAGATTAATGGGAGTTTTAAATGAATATGATAAAAATAATAACAATCTAATAGCTGAAGAAATAATAGAATTTATTTGAGAAATTAAAGGGATTTGTGAATGTTGAGATTGAAAGTCTGAGTTTGAGTCTACTCATTCTTAAGGTCTTTAAAACCAGCTGTGAGCCCTATTCCCTGGCATCTAGCAAGCATGCAGGTTGCAGTAAATGCTTTTGAAAGGCTGAACAAAATAATGAGAAAATATACACACACACGCACACACACACATATCTATACACACACACACATATCTATACACACACATATATATCTCCACACACACACGCA
>NC_034611.1:18545200-18559470 GCF_900095145.1 Mus pahari | reverse complement strand
CTCCTCCTCCTCCTCCTCCTCCTCCTCCTCCTCCTTTTCTTCTTCTCTTCTTTGAACGAGAACATAACAGTTGACTGGTTTTTTAATTTCAAAAAAAAAAAAAAAATGGTTGTTAAAACAGCCACACTAAAATGTTGGAAATAGACATTAGTAACTTCGAAACTGGAAGGGTAGAAGTAAAGGTGAGAAATAAAATGTGATCAAACCAGCAAAAAGCTGTACTTGAGGGCTGGAGGTGTAACTCAGATATAATACTTCCCTGTGGGGCACTGGGCTATACACAGATAGTCTGGTTTCTAGTTGAGCTGAGGTCTGAACCCCTGAGTGGTGATTATTCACCTACATGGCATGGGAGGCATTTCCTCATGCTCTTGGGACTCTGGCTTCTGTAGAAGTTACAGCCCCCCCCCCCAGACCCCACAAGAGAAGCATGGCTAGCAGTCATATAGGCAATAACAGCCCACCATAAGAGGGGCTGCTTGGCCCCACCTCATTCTCTCCTCTCACTCTCTTACTCTCTCTCTCTCCTCTCTCTTCTCTTCTCTTCTCTCTCTCTCTCTCTCTCTCTCTCTCTCTCTCTCTCTCTCTCTCTCCTCTTTCTCTCTAGCCTTTCCTCTTTATCTCTCTTTCCCCCTTCCTCTCCTCTTGGCCATGGCTGGTCTCTCTCTCTCTCTCTTTTACCCTCTCTCTTTCCCCCTGCCTTTCTACAATAAAGCTCTAAAACCATAGACTGGCTCTGTTCATCAAGGCCCACTGTGCTTAGATGATGGGATAGGCTTTCCTCTAATGAGCCATTTCTAATCTCCCGATGGAAGGCCTTCCTGTGCTTCAGTCAAGGCCCGGAATAAGGATGCTCACCTGCATGGGAACCTCTCTCCCTCTGTCCTCTCTCCTGTATCCCCGGGACTGAGGTTGTCACCCCCAGGACCCTGGTATTGGGGGCTGCCCCTTGTCTACCCCCTGCCGAGTGGGGTCAGTGGCTTAGATGCCCACCCGGGGCCGAGTGGAAAGTGTCTGCCTGCCCAGGGCACAGGAGCTCTGGCCAGACTTAGGCTCTTTCCCTCCCCTCCTCTTTCCCCTATACCCCATAGTAGCCCACACAATAGTAGTAATAGATGATGATTCTTAAGCTTTCTTGGGATGTGACTTGATTAGAATCTACTACAAACTACCTTCTCCTCTACTGAATATATGTGAATCTGTAGTGTCCAGAAATCCATATATTCCCAATGTTCAAGTATAGACCCTAGGTTATGTGTCCTAGGGTAAAGAAATGACAGGGTAAGCAGAGGACAATAATGTGTGTCTGTGATCTCAGCTCTCAGGAGGCTAAAGCAGAAGGATCCAGAGTTCAGGACTGGCATGGGCTATTTATCAAGACCCTACCTTATATACAACACAACAAAACAAACAAATGAACAAACAAACAAACAAATGAACAAACAAACAAACAAACAAACAGGGGAAAGAGATGTTAAAGTGTTCCACTTATCCAGAAATGTCAGCTACCCAGTCCACACCTGGTGCCATGGAAGAAAGCCTCCCTCAGGCTTATCTCTCTCTATGCTGTGCTAGGGCTCTCTGACTCTATATGTGGATATTTCAATACTGGAGAGATCAAAGCAGTGCAAATACAAACCTGCCAGTATTAGAGGTGTGGCTTCAGTGGTAGGCCACAGCCACATATGTCATAATGACCCCTCAGGAAAGAGGAGCCAGTGGCAGCTCTGAGGAAGAACCAAAGGAAAAGATGAATCTTTGCCAAACCAAAGATTATGGCAGCAATAAACCAAATGCCAGGCACTTGATTTTCTTCCCCCGATATAGCCGTGTTGAGAGACAAAGTCCTATATTTAATAGCAAGAAAAATAAATCTAAAAATGAAGAGACAAAAGGTAGTCACCACCTCGGGGGGGGGGGGAGTATGAACTTTAGGTTTAAATGAAAATGTAGATCTCTTTCTGAAAGGCTGGGGAGATGACTAAAGAGAAGAAAGAGGCAGCCATCCTGAACGGCAAAGTGCAAGGCTGAAAAAGTCCTGGGAGAAAAGCTGGCCAGGGTCTCGGTTCTGCACAGCTCTAGAATCTGGAGCCTGGAATATAGAGGCTGCGTAGGATGTCTCCTGCCCCGCCTATTACTGCTCTGGGCAGACTGTACTTCCGGGCTTACAGATGAGAGGCTGTAAATCCATGCTACAGCTGATTTACTTCATTCCATGGGATTCCCCATCGGTCTACACCCAAAGCATATTTTCAGCAAGTTTTGTTTCCAGACTTGCCAAAACGCAGAAAATAAAATGGAGAAAGAGTTTTGAAATAGAACTACTAATGGCTACTGCCAAAAGAGAAAGAGAAACTATTAAAAGTATTAGCCTAGTCAGAAAGTGTGATAGGGTGGGCAGTGTAGCGGGGGACAAAGCCCACGCCTGAGGGAACTGTCATTATGGTTGTTTACAGTTCTCATAGACAGTGCTTTCCACAAAGCACTGTTGTAACAAGGTTTGTTTACTTTAAACAGAGGTGAATAAAATAAAATTTTAAATTGGGTTTCAAAAGGCATCCCTTGATTATTTGGAAATTCAGTCTGTCCAGAATACACTTTTCCTTTCCAAAGATATAAAGCAAGCGAGGCATTGTATGGGAAGATTCCACAGATCAAATGCCAGCTGCAGCACTCTGCCCGTGGGAGGTGCGGTTAGCCCATCTGCATGCCTGCGATGAAATTACATGATGGATTAACCTCTCCAAAACACGCGAGGGAGTGGGTTCTTGCCAGAATTTACACAAGCCTTTCAGAGCGAGGGAATGCTGAGTAGAAATAGGAAGCTGTTCACTGAGAACGAGGCAGGGAGCTGGCCTTCCATATGCCCTCATCTCTGGACATACTTAGCATTGCTAACGATGGCACCATCTACAACATGAAGCCCTTGCTTTAGTGTGTATGGTACACAGTGACACTGGGTATGGGTGCGAATTAGGAGCTGAATGGAAACAATCAAGTCATATCCTTCCATAGCCTTATTATTCAGTGAGGCAACTGAGCCCATGGTGCACAGCCTGTCCAATCTTTGCTCCACCCACTCCCTGCCCCTGCCCTCATCCCGCTGTGGCTTCTACTCTGTGTGCATTGATTTTTGCCAAGGATCACAAGCCTGGGGATCTGCATGAGCGTTCTACACTTTCTCCTTTATTCTCAAATTCAATTGCACATAACTCAATCACCTTAGTAATGATGTTACTGAGAAGAGCTCAGAATGTGCTGACTCGTCCAGACTGTCCATTACTCTTCAGATTACTCTGCCATAAGGTCAGGCAGCCAACAGGATGCTTCTGGGCCCCGCCCTGTAGCCACAGATACCAGGGAGGAGCATCCTCCACCAGCTTCCTTTAGGGAGTGCACAAGGAAGATCATCACGGTGCGCACGCACTGGAAGATCAAAGCTTCTCACTGTAGATGTGGGACTTGAAAGAAAGGTGGGAGTTGATGTGTCCTTGGCATAAAAGTAGATTTCCTGTTCCCGGCTTTGGCTTAGCTCTGAAGCCCCACCTTTCTATGGTAAACCTTGGTCTTCTGTGCTCCATGGAACCAGTATATGTTTTCCAATTTTGTCTCCAGCGGGCCTCCAATGCATTCCCCTCCTTCACCTGCTTGCTCTTGCTTTTCTTTCAACCTAGATAACTTCTAGAGAAAGACCTCTTCGAGGCCCCAATGTACTCAGTTGGGTAAGGTGTTTCTTCTCTGCTTGGCCCATGCCCTTCTCATGCGACCAAAGATGGAGAAACTACACAAGCAAAGTGGGGAAGAACTGAGGTGAAGAGACGGGGGCTGAGAGAGAGGCTCATTGAACTCAACCAGAATATGCTCTGTAGATCAGGAAAGTGATGCCGGATTACAGAAGGCAAAGTGTATGACATTGAGGCTGAACTGACTGTGTTAGGGAGTGGTGTGGATTCCTGATCAAAGAGTTAACAACACATTTTGAGCATCTAGAGATTAGGTGGCCCATTCCCTAAGAGCAGATCCCAAACGTAGGAGAATAGACGAGAGAAAGAAGGAAAGAGAGATAGTCAAGATCAAAACTCTAACCAGAATTGATTAGGTCCAGATCAAATATCTTCTGTTTAAAGTAGAGATCATTGACTCCAGCAAGGGAAACACACATAGACTGCCTGAAAATCTTCCGAAAAATCTCACCCCAACAATGTAGCAGACCACCTGCCTCCCATATCCAGTGGATCACACAGATCATCCCCACCATTCTTCCTCCCCTCCACGTATCCCCTTATCCCAGCTCCCAACTACAACATTCATTTCCTGAGTATCCACAGGTCACTCAGTTCCCATGTAGGGTAAGTGCAGACCTTCACCCCTCCCTCTTCCCCTCCAAATCCCATGATCCAGTCTCATTCCCAGCTTAGCACTGGACTAGCTGTATGGCCTCTCCTCATGGTCTTAGTCTCCATTTCCAGCAGACTAAGGAGCAAGTAGTGGAACACCCTGTTTTCCTTCCTCCTGTGGATCACTACTCAGCATCCTTCTATGCCACCCCCAGTTCTACTCGTCAGCTACCAGCTACTTAGAAACACATTTTACCCTGCACCCTCAGTAGCCACACCCAGCAGAATCCCAGAGAAATTTCTGACCAGGCAACGCAGTTACCACAGCCTCATAGGTGAAAGCAGAAACCAGGGAACAAAACACCCACCCCCAAAACACAAGACCACATATCAGTCCCTGGAATTACAATTTTCCCAAACACAATGACTATGAGCCAGGATAAAAGTACAATCAATTACAATCAGAGAAATATGTCTCCATTAGAGGCTGGCAATACTACCACAGCAGGCTCTGAAAATTACAATATAGCTGAATCACAAGAGAAAGACCTTAAAATAGAATTTATGAATATCATCGAGGTCCATAAAGAGGAAATTAATGAATACCTTAAGTAGATCTATAACAACACAAACAAACAGTGGAAGGAAATGAATAAAATAGTTCAAAACCTGAAAGTGGAATAGAATCAATTCTATTTTAAAAATTAGAAAAATCTGGAAATAAAAAATGTAGGAACTCAAACAAGAACCTCAGAGACAAGCCTCGCCAACATAATACAAAACATGGGAGAGAGAATCTCAGACATCAAAGACATGGTAGAAGAAATGGATATTGAGTCATAGAAAATGTTAAATCTAGAAAACTCCTAGTGCAAAATACCCATCAAATCTGGGATATGTGAAAAGACCAAACTTAAGAATAATAGGAATAGAAGAAAGAGAAGGAACACAGGTCAAATGCACAGAATATATTTTCAACAAAGTCATAGAAGAAAATTTCCCTAACCTAAAGATGGGGATGCCTATTAAGGTGCAAGGAGTGAGCTGAATAACAAATAAACTGAACCAGAAAAGAAAGTCCTCTCTGCAAATAATAATCAAACACTAAACAGTTTATATAGGATATGTTTAGTATATAGTATATAATATAGAACAAAGAAAGAATATTAAAAGCTGCAAGGGGAAAAGACCATGTAACATATAAAAACAGATGTATTAGACTAACATGTGATTTCTCAATGGAGACTTAAAATCCAGAAGGGCCTGGGTAGATGTTCTAAAAACTCTAATAGACCACATATGCAAGCCCAGAACACTATACCCAGCAAAACTTTTGATTGTAGTACATAAAGAAAATAAGACATTCCCTATAAAACCAAATTTGGGTAACATCTATGTACAAATCCAGCTGAAGAGAAGGAGAATTCCAATCTATGTAGATTAGCCACACCCAAGAAAAATTAAGGAGTAAATAACCTTGGACCAGCAAATCAAAAGGAGGGACATGCACCACAGTAAAGTAATATGAATCAACATACTTATCACTGGTACCTCTCACCACAAATGGTCTCAATTCCCTAACAAAAGACAGAGACTAACAGATGGGTTATGAGAACAGAATCTATCCTTCTGATGCATCCATAAAACACATCTCGACATCAAGTATAGACACTACCTAAGGATAAAGGGCTGGGATATAACGATAAAAGGTAGTCCAAGAAAATAGACCTAAGAAGCAAGCTGGTGTAGCCATTTTCATATCTAACAAAGTAGACTTCAAACCAAAACTAATCAGAAAAAAAATAGGAAAAGTCATGAAAGGAAAAAAAAATCTACCATTGCAATTCCCAACATCGATGCACCCCGGTTTTAAAAGAAGCACTACTACAACTTAATACTGATCCTCACTCACTGACAGTGGGAGACTTCAGTACCAACTCTGGCCAGTAGCCAAGCCATCCAGACAAAATCTGAACAAAGAAAGGTTACAGCTAACTGATGTCGTAAATCAAAAGGGGCTAACACACATTTATTTACAACACATTTTACCCAAACATAAAAGTATATCTTCTCGGTACCATGTGAAACTTTCTCCAAATGTGAGCATATACTGGGCACAAATAAACAAGTCTTAACAGATACAAGAAAGTTGAAATAAAACCCTGAATCCCATCTGATCACCATGGATTAAAGCTGGATATCAACAACAACAGAAGCAGCAGAAAGCTTGCACCCTCATAGAAACTAAACAAGTCACTACTGAGTGAAAAGGGGGTTAAGACAGAAATTAAGAAAAAAGCAAAATGCTTTCTAGAATTGAATGAAGAATGAATATACTGCATACCCAAACTTATGGGACACAATGAAGGTGGTTCTAAGAGGCAAGTTTGTAGCACCAAGTGACTCCATTAAAAAAAAAAAAAAAAAAGTTGAAGTGATCTTGTACTAGCAACTTAATCACACACCCGAATGCTCTAGAACAAAAGGAAGAAGTTATCCACCAATGAATTAGATGGCAAGAACTAATCAAATGATGCTGGGATGAAGCCAATAAAATAAAAACAAAATACCAGGGGTCAATGAAACAGAGTTGGTTCTTGGAGAAAACCAATAAAACTGGCAAACTCTTATCTAAAATTAACTAAATGGTTGAAAATCTGTCCAAGTATTCAAACTTAGAAATGAAAGGGGGGATATAACACACGCTGAGGAAACGTGGAGAATCGTAAGAATACTTTAAAAACTTGTACTCTACAAAGCTTGGAAACCTAAAAGAAATGAATAAATTTTCTCAATACATACTACTTTAAACAGACATATTATCTCTAGTGAAATAGAAGCAGTCAGTAAATATCTTACAACAACAACAACAACACCCAGGGCTAGACGGTTTTAGTGCAGAATTCCACCAGACTTTCGAAAAAGAGTTGATGCCAAAATTCAAGTTATTCTACAAGACAGAAACAAAAAGAACATTGTCCAGTTTGTTTTACAAGCCCACAGTTACCCTGATACCTAAACCATATAAAGGCCAAAAAGAAAAGTATAGATAATTTTCCTTATGCAAAAAGTCTAAAAAAAAAAAAACAAACTTGAAAGCTGAATCCAAGAACATATCAAAAAGACCACCCACTATGATCAAGTAGCCTTTATCCCAGAGATGAGTGGTTCAATACATATAAAGTAATAAATGCAATCCACCATATAAACAAACTAAAATGAAAAACCAACATAATCATTTCATTAGATGCAGAAAAGGTCTTTGACAATGACACCCTTTGATGATTAAAGTCCCGGAGAGATTAGGAACATAAGTGATGTAATAAAGGCAGTTTACAGCAAACCCACCACCAACATCAATTTAAATGAAAAGAAATTCAAAGCAATTCTACTGAAATCAGTAACAAGGAAAAGTTATCCATGTGCTTCATATCTGTGCAGTATAGATATTGCCTAATCAATATCTAATTTTACTTAAGGCTCATTCCATGAGATGAAACACACACCCAGCTCTGCTTGGGACACTAAATAGCCCAGAGTCCTAATCCTACTGTTTTTACTCCTAATGACATTCTATCATACTCATAGATTAGTGCCTTGCTCACTCATCATCAGAGAAGCTTCCTGCGACAGTAGATGGGAACAAATATATGGACCAACAGGCGGAGAATGTGCAGAAAATGAGAGACCTTGAAACATTCATCCCTAAAGGGGTTGTATCCATAAATTTCCTCCCTTCATGGCTCAGGGAACCCTACAGAAGAGGAGGCAGAAAAAAATGCAAGAGATAGAGAAGTTGGAAGACCCTTTAAATCTACAGGATCAATGAGCACATGAATTCATAAAGACTGAGGCAGCATGCACAGGGCCAGAACAGGCTTGCAACACATGGGATCCTAGAACTGAAAGAAGAAGTGGACACGTGTCCCTCACCCCTAACCCAGAAACAGTCCTCAGTTGATAACCTCTTGCAAGCTAAAATTTAGTTTTCTCCAAAAGATTTCACTAATCACACACATTACTGTTCTGGGTAGGTTGTAGGCCCAACAGTAGATGCCCTGTTGGAAACAAACTCAAAGGCATCTTTGGGGGATTTTTCTTGTCTCCTATTATGTCAGACTTTTAAATTTTTATCTTGTTTTTATTTTTATTTTATCTATGTATCTTTCTCTCTCTCTTATTTTATCCTAGAGATCCTTTGAGTATGTCTTATAGATTCTAGTTTAATGGTTTTATGGGATTCCTGAATGTGCAAATGAGTGGGTCTCTGCACCTGCATCTGTTTCTTGTGCATCTCTGCATCTTTTTTGGTTATTTTTCTTATATTTGTTTTATCATATTCTTATGTGTTAGGTTTTGTTTTATCTTAAATTTTATTTTATTATTATCACTTAGAAACCTGTTGGTTTTCTAATTGGAGATGAAAGGGGGTGTATACAGATGACAGGGGAGGTGGAGAGAAACTGTGGGGGGGGGTGAAGAAAAATATAATCAGAATATATTACATTAAAATCTATTTTCAACAAAAGAAAGAAATATCAAATAAAATGGAGATAATAGCAGCTTCTGCAGACACTGTCATGAATATTAACTAAATCAATAGGACTTGTAGACACACAGGCCCAAGACCATTATTGATGCGATTGCCCTCAACCCAGAATGGCACTGGTTGTTATTCCAAGGAAAACTGTATTTTAAATTACAACATAATGCACTCAGCATTGAATATTAGTGATCAGGAAGAAATAAGGCAAAGAAGTTGATAGGAAGCAGGAAGAGAATGGACCAAGGAAGAAGAACACATCACCTTAAAACCTTCACAACAAAATTTAGCCTCTCTTTATTTTCTTGCCTAATGTTACAGTTTGCAATAGAGCAGCACTAACTTCAGCTGCTTTATAGTACACTCACAATCAATGGCTTCTGAGCTTGATTTACAGCCTCCGCTAAGCATGGCCACTTAATCATCTCCAGCAGCTGCTTAAGGCTCTGTATGTCACCGCTCAGGAGTGATTATCTGGGAACCATATTTAAAGGGCAAGAGAGCTGCGGGTTGGCTATTGAAGAGTTTCAGAGGTTCAGTGCTCCAGTATGGGGTGGTAAGGCTGGGCATGTGCCATGTGGTTTCTTCAGTTTGACACTGTCTTTCTCAAGTGATCCAGGTTAAAATGCTGTCCAGGTTTCTTGAAAATCTGAAGCACTTCAACATAGGACTAGATGCATTCAAGTGCCTGCTACCCCTCCTGGAAAATCTCCAGGTGAATGCAGGACACCATGATGAGCAATGTTCTTTCTATGTCCTCTCTTCTAGTGATAGGGTTTTTTTTTTTTGTTTTGTTTTTGTTTTTTTTTTTTGTTTTTTAAGGCTAACACTGAAATCAACAAGATGACTAAGCTAAAGGCTTCTACTGCTGAGCCTGTTCCCTAGAACCTACATGAGAGAAGAAAATTGATCCCACAATCATCTCTCTGATCTACACACACACACACACACACACACACACTCACACACACACACACACTATAGTATACACATTTATATACATAAACAAGTAAATATAAAGAACATTTTAAAAATAATATTCTTGTTCTGATTAATAATTTTTCTTGGTTTGACACAAGTTTGGATCATCTAGGGAAAGGGAAGTTCCATTGAAAATAATGTCCCCAATCAAATTGGTCTTTAGGCAAAACTGTGGGACATTTTGCTTGATTAATGATAGGTGTGGTAGGGTCACTCCTGGTCAGGTGGTCCTGAGCTATATAATAAAACAGCCTGAGCAAGCCATAGAGAACAAGCCAGCAAGTGGTATTCCCCCCATGGCTTCTTATTCCAGGTTCCTTATTCCAGGTTCTTGCCTGGGGCTTCTTTCAGGAGGGGTTGTATAAGCCACACCCTTCCCTACTTGAGTCTTGGTGTTTCATCAAATCAGTGAAAAGCAAATGAAGACAAGCTTCACAAAAGCCCTTTTTCAGAGGGTGGACCATTCCAAATGGAGGAATTGGCACCAAGTTTCCTCAAGTGGCCATAACCAGAACCTGCCTTAAAAGGGAAGAAGTTATTCTTATATCCATCTACAAGATGAGAATTTGGGAGGAGCAGTGACAAAGGAAGACATTCTGTCAATCAAACTTTGTTCTCTGAATCTTTACAGCTCCTTAAGCTCAAATCCACCGGCCTCTGTAAGTGATTGTCATGGGACATGAGACACTAATGCCTCCCTGGGAAGTATCACTCCGCTTGCACAGATGTGATAACTTACACTATCTCTAAGCTCAGACCTATGGCTCTCTCATCCATTAGTTTGTATGAGATATGGCTTCTACCAGACATAGCTGGGTTGACGGCAGAATGTTCTGAGCAGGTTAGACTCTTTTGCCGACTGGTTATAATGAAAGTGGTGGGTTGTGGCTATGAACAAGTGCTTGTGTAGGAGGAGAGCTGAAAGAGAAGGGAATCGCTTGGTCATCTAGTATAACAACCTACATTAAAGAAGCGGCAGTGACATTATATTATAAGCCCTTCTAATTTCATCCCTTCATCAATTAGTAGCTTTTTAGAATTGCATAACGCATTTTACTGTCTTTCAGTTGAATGGGAAATTTCGTTCTGGATACCTGAGGCTCTGAATTACATCAACGTAAGAAAACTTTCTTACCTGTGAAAAAAGATAGGACAGCTGCACTGTGTGAGAAATTCTTCCTCCTGCACCTTATCTCATCCTGATAACTTTGCTGAGCATATGCAATTGCTACCAAATAAGCACACTGAGCAGAACGTATAGCAAGTATAGCTTCCTGAGGCCAAAGACGGGCAAGCCGAAGAGCTGAAATTCCGATGTCAGCTGAGAATCTACAAGAACACTTAATAATTAAAAGGAAAGGGTAGGCAAAGTTGGCCCCTATTGTTGGCTCAGGTTGAGGTCATTTTTGTTTTGTAATAATTTTCAAGTAATAGTAAATTTCCCTTACTGGACAATGGGTTTTTGAAAATGAAAGTTGTTTTATTTTTCTGTTGTCACAGTTGACCTTGTCAAGTATTATTGGCAGAAATTGGGTATGATGTCTAAAGTTGATAGTCAACTTGACATACCTGAGTAGAGGGCATATCAGCTGAAGAATTGTCGTGGTCAGATGACTTGTGGCCGTGTCTTTGAAACATTTCTTTCCTTGTTAATTGACATAGAAGGCCCAGCTTCCTGTGAGTGATGCCATGCCTAGGAAGGTATGCCTGGACTATTTAAGAAAGATAGCTGAGGAAGCCAGGAGAGCAAGGGAATATGCCATGCTGTTCCACAGTTCCTCCTTCAGTTACTACCTTCAGCCTACTGCCTTTAATTTCTACCTTTTCTTTCCTCAATGGTAGACAATAACCAGTAAGGTTAAAACACAAAACAAAAACAAAAACAAAAAAAGGAAACAAGCAAGAACATTACACTCAAGGTTACTTTCAATCATGGTGTTTATCACAGCAAGAAAAAAAAATCAAACTAGTATATTTGGTAAGGATTTTCAACCTGTGATCTCCCAGGCTCCTAGAGTTAGAGTAGATTACAATGAAGGATCGGCTTTGTAGACCACGAGGTCTTCCATGTCCTCTTAGAGCAAAAGTGACTAGCAATGCTTCCCCACAATCTCCTTAGCACTCTCCTGAATGTCTGTTTAGTCAGCCCCAAAATGGGCAGAAGGGTTCCAATGACAAGCTGTGTGGTGTGTTACTGGACCTAAGGAATTGGGGCTGAGATTTTAGCCCATGTTGGCACTTTGCAGCTCTGAGACCTCAGATAGATGATCTAACTTCTTTGAGCTTGAATTTTATCACCTGCTAGATCCAGTTATTATTAGTGTCTACTCAAGAGCATTTCTTCTTAGCATATGATAAGCACTTAACAAATACCCAGCATTGTTTAGTTTATATTTTGGTCGCTCTCACTCTCTGGCTCACCTCCAAACTTCTAACAATTGGAGAATTGACCACTGCCATAGGAATTCTGGGTTGCTGTTGTTTAAAGAATAGAGGGCTAAACATTTTGCTGGATTTCCCTTTGAGTAGCCTTTGGGATTTGGAGAACATGGTTCACCTGACTCCAGTGAGATGTCAGGCAGCTTCCCCAGCCCCTCCTCTTTTTTTTTTCTTTTTTCACAAGTATTCAGCATGGATATGTGAGAAGACAGTCTATCATTCAGGAAAATAAAATTGGATGAGACACAGAACTCCTGCCAGATGTAAAAGGTTCTTGAATGTCTTTGTAATAGCTAAATGAGAGCCTCAGTCAGCTAGCATATTTGTAGTTTTAAGAAGAAAGAACTGACTTAAAACTCTTCTCCCATTGACTATGTCAGTCATCTTACACCCTCTGAACTTGGCACCTCTTCTACACCAGTGTTGGAGAGGTTGTTGCAGGTAGGCAATCACCAGTGAGGTTTGAGAGAATGGCTATCTCTAGAAAAATCACCTGATTATAGTACTGCACAGTGTCAGAGAAAAAGGAACAGCTGAACACCTTTCAAGAAACCATACTGAGTTGGAAGGCAGCCCTTTCTAAGCACAGACAGATCCAAGTGTCTTAGTTTGGATCTATCATCAGGAGGAAGTATCATGTCCTCACCTTCGATATTTGAGCATTCACTTCCTCACCCATGGCTGGAGGGGATGACTGGGGTACTGCTGCGAGATGTGGTTCTTGATTAGAGCCCAGGACAGGAGGGCCACACTGGGACCTTCAGGAGGCACAGCAATCCAGACAATTACCTCTATTCTGCTGCTATAGAGTGCGTGAGGAATGCACCCTTCCTTATCACATTAAAGAATACCAAGTCTAGGGGCTGGGTAGATGCTCAGTCAGTAAAGTGCATGCTACACAAGATTATGAACCTGGGTTCAGTACCCAAAGCTCACATAAAAGCCAGGCATAGTAATACAGTTTCATAATCCCAGTGCTAGAGAGTAGAGGGCAGGCAGATTCATGGAGTTCACGGTGAAGGCCAACCTAACTGAATGAATAAGCTGAGTTAGAGACCCTGGAGAGTGATCCAGGAAAACCCCCAATGCTGGCCTCTGACACGCACATGCATGCATGCACACACATGCTCGCACGTGTGTGCACGTGCATGTGCGTGCGCGCGCGCACACACACACACACACACACAGCCTTGCAGCAGCTCCAATGGTATTTTTGAAACATCTAATAATGCCAAGGCTGAGTAATTGGTTCCAGATGTCGTTGGAATTAACTTGGAATGGAAGCTGTGAGCCTCAGCTTTTCCCTGGGTGAGTCACATTGCTCCCTGGAGAAGACAGCACTGTCCCCTCCCAAACCCCTCTCACTGCCATCAGTAAGTTAGTGATGCTTTGTGTCCCAAAGAGCTCTTAGCAGTAACTGAGAAAATGCTCGTGGAAATGCGCTGGAAAAGTAAGGCACCTGCAGCTGTCTGTGTCTGTGTTGTTGTAGGGACTGAGAGTGAAATAACAGGATACAACTTAATGAAGGCTCTTTCCCCAAGATGGCTGGCTTGTCAGAGCAGAGCCATGCTCAGTCAAACCAGAACAAGACAGACGTGCTGTCTGGCCTTTAGAAATGTTGATTTTATTAACTCTGTATTTTTATTTTAAGTGTTAGTTTCTGAGCCATTTCACTGGAATATGATTTACTTTGAGTAAATTACTGAGTTTTTTAGTCCCTCTTTAAATTTTTCTCTACTTTCTCAGCTTTTCCCCAGCTCTGTGTCTTAAACCTTGCCTGGGGCCTGCTAATCTTCACTATAGACCTTTTGTTCTGTATTGAACATTGTGGGGAGAAGCAGCCTCCTGGATGTTTGGCCTTCTTCTTGTCCCTATGTTTGAAGGTATTAAACAAGCTTCTCGCCAGACTCCTTTACTCTTTAGGAGTTATCCAAATTTAAGTGTTTCTTTCTTTTTTTTGGGGGGGGGGG
>NC_034611.1:18505277-18545161 GCF_900095145.1 Mus pahari | reverse complement strand
ACTCACTTTGTAGACCAGGCTGGCCTCGAACTCAGAAATCCGCCTGCCTCTGCCTCCCAAGTGCTGGGATTAAAGGCGTGCGCCACCACGCCCGGCTATTTTAAGTGTTTCTTATGGTGCCTCAACTTCCCTGAAGAAACAATGTTTTAGGCTAGTTTTCAACTGGCTTGCTGATATTTGAACCTTTAGCTGTGAGAGATAACGATATTGACAGAAGAATGTTCTCTGCATCGCCATACTTTCTGACTTGTACTAGTTCCTCTGTTGTGGTCCCCCCTCCTAAAACTTGGGGTGGGGACAGTTGGTCTGCACATAGTGCTGTGGATACGATTATGGTGTGTTATGGGATTTCTGTGTCTGGAGTCTCCTGGTTGATGTTCTTACAACCTGTGATCAACAGTAGGAAGAGGCCTTTAAACTTCTTATAAGAACAGCAAAGGCTTCCAGCCCAATATAATTTTGGAGTTATGGTCTGTCACAGTTATCCTTTTTACTGTTTTCCAAGAGGAAAATGTTGATAATGTTATCCAAGGTTTCAGTGTTTAGAAAGTATCTTTTGACCTAGTATCCTAGTTCTTTACCTGCTTGGCTTCTTTATTCTTAAGAAAGAAGCATTTCTGCACATCAACCAGGGTAAGCCTGAGGTCACCACCCTTCTTTTATAGGTGAGAGACTGCATGATAGGATTTCAACTACATCTTAAGGTGTGGGATTTTCAGGAGGCTACTGGAATTTAAGGTGGCCACCTGACTCCAGAGTTCGTCATTCAGTCCCTTCTGCCTCTGGGACTCTACCAAGATGGTGTTTGTCCTAGCAACAGCCTGACAGGCCTGATGCCTTACATAGTTTCCACTTGAGAAACTGGAACTCCAAACAGCAAAGCAATGGTACCCAAGCTTAACTTTTGATTTTGACTGAAGTGAAATCCAGAAATAAATACACATGGGCCTCTCTGCTCGTCTTTCTCTCGGCAGCACCAGAGTCCTGACAGCAAAGGCTCACATGCTCAGAAAAAAAAAAAAAACAAACAGGCAAGAAATGGATTTTCTTTAGGGATCTTAAAGGGGCAGGTTGTGGAGAGTTACTAATGCTGCTGTGAGATAAGGTGAGCGATCAGAGGAATCACTGAGTAAGGGTGTCGACTTGTGTCCCAATGTACATCAAGCGGGTATCCTAGAATAACAACTCTGCTGGTTCTGCAAGCGCTGGCCATGTTTACTTTATGAATGAGTATGTGGTTCTTTTGTATTTAACTCGTCCAGCTCAGCCCGGCAGCCTCAGAAAGCACAGAAACCACACAGCTTTCTGCCGTTGGAGCCTCCACCTCTGAGCAAGACCAGCTTGAATTCTGGTAGCTCAATTGCTATCATGCCTTTGCTGTGACCTGCTCCCAGCTGATCACTTTTATACATGTGGTCAGGTCAAGATGGGTGAAAGTTTACATTGTTATAACGAATATTAATAATCATCTTAATCTCAGGAAACCTTTCACATGAACTACTCAAACCGGTGCCTGATCACCTGACACCCCCAGAGAGAACGCAAACACGTTGCAAGGCTGTGAGAGTTTCCCTGGCCTTTTGGACCTTGTCTGGCAGGGTCTGTGTGGCAGGTGTCTGGGGAAAGCAAGCAGGTGCTTTAGTCAGGTGGGAGGATTTCGTGCATGTATAATCCCACTCCCACTTTGAAATAGTGTCCTCCTGGATCCAGTTCTAATTTACTTGCCATCTGTCTGCCATTATTTTTGAAGTCAGATTTTTAAAATAGTAGAGATAGTACCAGAAGCCAGTGTCCTCTGAATGCTTGTTGTATGCCAGTGAACTTCAGTGTGACATTGCTCTCTCCCACTCCCCATAAAGGCATCGCTCTTATCCGCAGCCTCACAGGACAGGAATCAGTCTGAAGGAGGCTGCTTGTCTGAGGGCGTATAACCACAAGTGGGGATGGTCGCATTCATGTTCAGACGGGTTTGTTTGCATCTGATTTAATGTCAAGTGGATAGATAGATTTACCAATATCACTTTGTCAGCAGTAAAATGGTTTGGATAAAATTGTATAGTTAAGTAGAAAAAATGAGGTCATGGGACTATGAAAAAGAGGAGAGGAGAAAGATTCTTTTTTAAAAGTTGAGCAAATGGGGGAGCCTATAAAGTGAATCTGAGAATCCCTTCTCATTCATCGGATGAGGCCGTATGGGCTGCTCACTCGTGAGTCATTGGAGTTAGAATCTTATTTTACACATGAGGAATTCAAGGAACAGAGAAGGAAGTAACTCGTCCAAGGTTATTATAACCACAAACATTTCCATTATTTCCTCAGAGATTTGTCACCTCTTATTTCTTTGTGACATATTTGGGGATATGCACAGACCAAATCTTACAACGAAATCAAACATCTGTACTCGGGTTCATTTCTTTATGCGGACAGCACGGCTCAGTGGTGCTCAGCGCACAGTCCCGTCCCAGCAAATGGAAGCCTCAGAACACTGGCGGTTCAGCACAGTGACATCAAGCGTGGTTATTCTCCAGCATCATCCAAACTGTCTGGCTCCAGAGCCAAAATGTGAGTGTACCATTCTTGGAAGTAGGACTGTTCCCTTCCGTTTAGATGCTGTGTCTATGACCCCTGTGTCTCAGAAGTAATTGTTCAGTAGAGGGTAGCCTCTAGACTTTTATATACTGCACCACTTATTGGACCATGACCTGCATGTGGGTCTTCACTGAAGAATACCTCATGTTTTCATCATGGTCGTAAGTGCCTCAAATTCACACCTCTACATGCTTGTTGATTAAATGATGGGTGGATGGATGCAAAAAATCCATCCATCATTCTCATCAGTGAAACAACGTAAGGTAAGGCTCACCATGAACTACAACGTGAACTTGATAAACATGATTTCTAGTCCACATTGCTATTATCAGTTCAGGTGCAGATCTGACTCAAGTCTAGGCTGAGTGGAGACATTTGGCTTTTCCAGAGCCAGACAGTCCTGCCTTGATTTATCAACCAGTAAATTGCCAATGATTGTGAAGCCTCCCAGGATTTCCAATATTCTTAGAAAAAAACAGTGGCATGAAGCAACAGAAAGACAGACCAGAAGTTCTTTTAAATGGCATTGGTAAGGTTTTGGTATATTTTCCCATTAAGCCTGTGTCTTCCCATGAACATAAAATTTTTATCCATGATGTTGTTGTGTAAGCCCCAGCCACAGTGGGAGTTCTAGCAAGTATCTCCTTTCATTTTTCCCAACCATCAATGATAATTGTGCTACCCAGCAAAGAGATAAACATGCAAAAGGTACCATTCTTCCCTGATCTCATGACACACAGTGACATTGCATAGCTGGGCTATGACAACTGGCTCTCAAGTCACATAACCAGGACACAACTTCCCTTCTGGCTTCACTAGCTATGTGACAGTGAATCCAGATCTGTACCTTCTCAGATTCTTGTGCCATCAAATATGAAGTATGGGCAATGGCAGTAACCTTCATAATTCTAAGGTCTTGGGTGGTTAGATGAGATCATACAAATACCCAGTAGAAAATGTGGTAAGCACCAAAAAAAGCATATCTGCTGAGCAGTGTGATCTTACATTTCTGTTATAATTGTTTTCATAAAATAATGTGAATGAAAACTTGATCAATAGCGATGGGGGCAGTGAAGTGAAGATGCTGGGAATGATTTTTAGAGGAAAAGGTGGAGGTGGGTGGAATTTGGGAAGAAGACAGATACTGGGACCAATGCCAAAGATTATCCCATATTTTGGCATGAAGGACTAGGTAGAGAGATGAAGATGGATACATATGTATGTAGAGTTTGGGGCTCTAAAAAGGACATTTAGCAAGGGAGTTCATTTGTATGAAAAATATGCCATACAGAAGAGGAGGCTATTAAAGTTACAGAGCGCATCCACAAAACTATTTTGTATGGAAACCAATCTAGCAAAGCTGGGTTTTTTTTTGTACTGTTGTGGCTAAAAGTGATAATGTCAAAGAGAACAGATGGACCTTCTAGAACATCAGCTTTGGATTTATTAAAATAATTGACCCAATTTGATGAGTGAAACGCCTACTTCTAAAGTCCAGTGCAACTCAGAAGCTATGGTTCTCTTGTAGTTTTGCTTTTGGGTGACATTACGCCAAGGTCCTAAAACCTCCTTGAGGGCATGTGGAATGAATTTTGAAGCTATGAAGCAATACAACCCCAGCATGCATTGATGATGCTATGTCGAAGCAAAGCCAAGTAAAGACACTATCTACATTTACCTACTCTGATCCCAATTGGCAGCAAACAGCAAGAGAATCTTCCTGCCATAGTGGTCACGATTCTCCAGCACTCCGGGGAATCCATCGATCAAAGCCCTCTTAATCCCAGGATCATCTGCCTTAAAGTTTTTGAACATGTCCAGGTTTAGCTGGCGGTACTGAAAGTACTGTGCCAGGAGTCTGAAGGCATCGGCTTGGTGAAACTTCCTGGCTCGAAGAAATCGCAGGATGAAGGCATCATCTGTGCGTAAAAACCCAATGTCTGGTCTGGTGATGATCATGTCTCTGACCTGTTGAATGTCCTGATGTAAAATATCTGGGTTTTCATTCAGTTCCAGACGAGCTTTTTCTATAGTGTCTGGACTGAGCCCAGCCTGCAAATGCGTCATCTTGGCCAAATCTCCTTCCTGAGTGCTTAAGCTCTGAGGTTTGGGAAGAACGGAAACTGGTCCCATTCACATGGAAGTGTGCTGAATCCGTGGCCCATTCGATGGCTCTCCTACAAGACGGCTCCTCAAACAGACAGGTACAGAGTCTTCTTTTTGTCCTTGGAGAACAGCAGGACATTCAGGCCCTATGTGGCCATCCAAAAGAGGAGGGAAACCGAAGCCATTGCTTACTGAAAAACAGAGGCACACAGGAGAAACAAGAGAGAGAGAGAGAGAGAGAGATGAAGCAGAGAATATCCGGGCAAATTCATTGAAGCCTAGATAGAAGAGTTCATTCAAGTGTGGGTCTGATGAGCATATACCTTGTAATTAAGCACATATAATCCTTAGATAGGATATTTGGCTGTATTATTAACAACTTGAATAGTTAATATACAAATATTTGAAATACATTCACAAAATTTTTAGTTACAGTAAGTGACTCCTTAAGATAATGGTCTGTAGTCAGATTAGTGATAGAGTGATATTTTATTAATGAATGGTTTTGTTGTTGATGATTCTAAAGCATGCTTATGTGACTGTTCATGGGCATAAATACAACAGAGATGTCATGGCTGCTATACAATTGATTGTTCCCCATTAGCCTCATTTCTCACACAAGTATCCCAGACATAAATCTGCCTCTCACATTTTTTAAAGCAGCCCTTTGCAGCTTGAGACTACTAAAGGTCACCCTAACCTAATGCTACGGTGCCTAATTAATAAAAAGAGTATTGCCACGGGCTGGGTTATGCCAGACAAGTTCAGGGCTGGAAGCTTGACCTTCAGGAAGGACATTTTGAGCCATGAGAAAGGTTTGCAGGCTCATGTGGAACTTGTCGTTTTGACTTCTTCCTCTCCTGCTAAGAAACCACAGGTACCCAAGGCTCTCAATCTGCTCTCTACCTCACCCATATGGGCTTCTAAATCTGTCCATTTTCTATACATTTTCTATTGTCCTGAGATACTGTTTTATGAAGGAAAATAAAAGAGTTTTGATTATCATCTCATTTCTCCTTGTAGATGATAAACGAAAGAAGAAAACCACCTGTATTCTTTGAATATTTCTTTGTATACTTCCTCCAAGATATTCCTACATCCATCATTCTCCTAGGCATCCTGATCAACATCTTCTCACCAACAAACCAAAGATGGAGGTATCATTGTTATAGAAACATAGGCACTAATGACACAAACTAGAGTCATCTGAAGGGAGGAACATCAAGTGAGAAATTCCTTTCATAAGCTCAAGCTATAGGCAAGTCTATACAGAAGTTTTTTAGTAATTGATGCAGGAGGTGCTATAGGAAAGCACACTGAGGAGAAATCCGGGAAGCAGCACTCTTCCATGGCCTCTACATCAGCTCCTGCCTCCAGGTTCGCACAGTCTTTGAGTTCATGCCTTCTTTGAGTTCCTGCCTTGGTTTCCCTCAATGGACTGTGGTTCAGGATACATAAGGCAAATAAACCTTTCTTCCTCAAGTTGCTTTTGTCCATTGTGTTTCATCAATAGTAACAGCAATAGTAACCCTGGCTAAGATAGATACTAACGATGATGATGTTGGGACAAACTGGAAGAATACCAAGGAATCTA
Source organism: Mus pahari (assembly GCF_900095145.1). Classification (NCBI taxonomy): domain Eukaryota; kingdom Metazoa; phylum Chordata; class Mammalia; order Rodentia; family Muridae; genus Mus; species Mus pahari. Next base: position 18,538,872 of record NC_034611.1, on the reverse strand, counting down.
GACAGTACGGAATGGCATTCATGTTGTTACATCCAAAAGCCAGTTTTCAGTTTCCATTTTAGGTGATATCCATTAGTATTGGACACCGACCTTTTCCTCCTTAGACCATCTTCTACTTCCCTTATTCCTTTCTCTGTCCACAGGCCCTAGCCATCCCTGCTCCCTGCTTCTTGTTTTCCCCTGTTCATTATTCTCCCTCTGTGCAAGCCAATACCGGAATTTTCAGGATCCTACCCCATGATCTGTCTACCTGCATGCAAATAACTCCAGTCCCTAGCTTTCTTCTGATCTCCAGGCTCCTCATTCAGTTGCCCACTGAGCATCTTCCTGCAGATAACCTACAGATACTACAAACATAGTATGTTCAAAACTGAACTATTCATAGTTCCCCATTCTGAATTTGATTCTTCAGCTTCATCTCTTAGTGAATGACAATAACTCCCATGAAAGTTCACATTTGGAAATCTGAGAGACATCTCTTATTATACCCTCTCTTTCTCCATCCACTACTGGGCAGTCACATTTTTATTAGCTCTAAAATCTTCCCATCTTTTCAGATCTGTGGTTGCTGACATAACTGAGACCATCGCCTATTCCAGTGTTTAGACTGGAAAGGGGCTTTCTACCATAGCCTTTGTTCCCAATTTATTTTCTACATTCCCATTACTCTCTGTATTACAACTAAAATAAACTAATATTGCACTGTGATTAACATCCATTATTAGCTTCCAACTCCTCATTCTTCAGACTCAATCTGAAAGTCACTCACCCCAGGAAACCCTCCTCAACCTTCAGAAATCAGAAATCAGATTATACAAACATATTTAACCATATCATGTCTTACTAGCATCTTCCCTTCTCCTTTTTATTCAGAATCTCCTACAAAAAGAGGGTGTCTGTTATTGATCCGTGAACCCTTAGTATATGCTCTGTGAGCAACGAAGTTCATTGTGACCTCTGACATCTCTCAGTGCCTAGGACAGTATACATGATGCAGCAGATGCTACCAGTTATAAAAGCATTAGTGAAATAGCAGTCAAAATGCCGTTTCCTGTAAGTCAGGGGTTCTCCCATATCTTGGGCAGGCTAGTTTTTCTTAAAGCCTTGCAGTTCACCTTTAATTCCCTCCCTTATCTATAAAGAATCTCCCTCCCCACCCCCTAGAAAAATCTCCTCTAGGCACATGGTATTTCAGATCCCAGTCTCACTGAAGCATTCTGGGTAATGTTCACAGTTCCAAGCCAAGGAGCACAGCACTAAGAGCACAACGCATAGCAACAGCTTGTTCCCTGAAGAAGATTTAAAGCTGCTTTGGAGCAAGTTACTTACCTCACAGTCCAAGGAACTCAACAATGTTCCCCAGATAAATTGCTGTGGGTTCAAGGGGAGAATTGAGGTTGCATATTTTATGCCCTGCCTCCATACATAGCTATGCCTCCGATCTATAATATCTGAAATAAATTTGCTCCAATCTACATCTTCATTCTATGCTCAGCATGCAGTAGAGGCTTCTGGTGAGAAGAGTCCAGCCAGGGTCACTGGATTTCATGCTTAATATAATATATATATTTATATATATATTTTAAATATATATATATATTTAAAGGTAAATCCTTCACACTGGAATCCTGAACCAACTGCTATTTAAATAACACCAATCAATGCTAGTTAAGGCACAAGAAAAGCTGTATGAAGAGTGTTTATCACAATGTGGCATTTTCAATCAACCACAGACTTGTGTTCTCACTCGGCTTTTCTGAATTATGAATAGATTACACTGGACTTGATATCCTACTCATAAGTGAGAGTGGTTTGCTTTCCTGACTGTCTTCACAATAATGATAATAGCTATAATTCATTATTTATTACTGCTGTACTTATTATATCCTAGACACTCGCATAGTCTCTTTATATACTGCAATACATTTAGAATGACTAGACAAAGTAAGGAGAACCTGAGACGTGAAGAAATTAAATGGCTTGCCAAGAGGTAGAAATGGGAAGATAGTCCAAATAATCTTGCTGGGCTACATTCTTCATTCATGTGTTGATTCGCCTCTGTTGTGTAGCAGAGATTTAAGTATTTGCTATTTAGCATCTGCTCAGACCCCCCCCCCCCACACACACACACTGTCCCTCATATCTCTTCCATACTAACCCTCTGTAAGCCCAAATCTACCCCTGGGTGGTTTTAGACAGCCTTAAACAGTGCTGTACCTTACAGATAGATACCTACTCTCTTTATTCTCTTTTTAACATTGGGAAGTGGCTGGAGCTATTAAGGATTCAGTTGGCTGTGCCTTTCTAGCTATCACTAATAATTTGTTCTTCTCTTTAATATTTTCCTTTGCCAGTATAACAGATCAAAGACCCTGCCATTGTCTTGGAAAGTCTCACTCTTTACCATGCCTCAAAGAGGACCAAGAGTGGCCTGAGCAGCGAAGCCTGCTCACCAAGCAGAGCTGGAGCTTTAGGCAGGTGCAGAAGGCAGCTCTCCATGGTGCTTACAGGGTGGGTCATGGCTTTGTACTCTGAAAGAGGAGTATCTCTTGGAAGGACAAGCTAGAATGCTTGTGCTTATAATCCACGAAATTTTCTAATAAGCTAGAAATTTGGGTTGTAGTTTGTATAAATGAGGAGAAAACGAAGTCCCTACTACTAGGAGTTTAAATGCCTGACATCCATAGATTCCAGTCAAGCCTTTCATCTCAAGTAAGACAAAAATAAATCTATGTACTTATTTGCTCATCCACAAGTCATTTGTAAGGAAGTGGCTTATAAATGCATAGCATAAATTTTATCAATAATAATGATGATGATAATAATAATAATAAGCCTCTCAATGAAGCAGAAAATTTCAAGTCTAACCTATTTCAGGTCCTTTATCATCAATTATTCCCATGAATTTTGTTGTCATCTTCAGAAACTCTTACTAATACCTGGAAGAGGTCAGAACAATCATAGTAATGTCCCCTCTAAAAATATATAACCGTTCAAAGCATTTTGCATCAGTTATCATTTCCTTTGTCACAGTGATCCTTCAGTGTGCTGAAGAAAAATAATTTCCTAGGAAACACCAAAGTAAAGTCATGTGGAATGAGACAACTGAAGATGCTTATGAAATGAAAAATGTCTATCTGCCATTAACTGTGGTATTCATGTTAATATCATAATTATGTTGTCTCTTAATAAATAAAAGATGTTGAGATGCACACTGGCTTCCAGGCAGGCTTAAAGTTAAACAATGAGCTACTGGTGGCATGGGAAAAGACAAATACTTGTGGCTGATTGTCATGTGCCAAGGGCACATTACATTATCTAATTTCCAGCCAATCTCTAAAGTCAAGTTGTTAATTATTAGGTGAAAGGAAAGACTGAGAGCTTAGACCAAAATGTGGATATATACACATATACACATATACTTATAACAAGCCTTCACACTACAAATTACCTATCCATGTTTTGTTCATGGCTGTCCATTAACTCTGAGGAGTTGCCATCTTTAGCAACACATTCTTGGTAGCTGCATCCTAATACACACTCATTCACACACACACACACACACACACATGCATGCACACACTCATTAACACATACCCACTCATGTTTTCTCACTCACACACTTACTCATATACTCATCACACACTCACACAACTCACTCACTCACTCACACAATCACAAACTCACCCACACACTTACATGCTCACTCATTCACACACTCACTCACATTTAATTGCTCACACACACTCACATACTCGCACTTACACACTCATTCATTCACACACACTCACATTTACTCACACACTCACTCACACATCAGTCATGAAATGTGGAGAAAGAAGGGAATATTGTCATGATCAGACAGATAATGCTTATAAAACCCCACCAGGCATAGTGACTAAACTTGAAATATGAAAATATGAAATGAGAAAATCATGTTTATTTTGTGAGCTTTCTTCTTTTACAAAAGAAAGAAAAAAGTGAATCTTTATGAACCCTACTTATTAAGCCTAATCCACTATTTCATCCACTAGGACAAAAGAACATTTTTACAAAATTTTAAAATATTTTGTTTAAAACTCCATTCCAAATATATAAATTGTACTTTCAGATAGGAATTCTCTGTACCAGGGTTGGGGAGAGTTTGGAAGGACAGAGTGGAGACCTTTAATCATCAGAAAGTGTAGCGTGATCAGAATTTCGTCCTGGCTCACTGTCAACATTCCATCACCTTTACTTTAGCCCTAACCCAGAGCTTACTCCTGCTCCATAAATATTCATTGTGTAGATTCCCTTGGATCCTTTTAAAATAGCAACCAAACACAATCATGTGCTTCCATTTGCTCCTGCTCTGGAGAAAGGTTAAAAGGAAACTGGAAGGAGTTCCATCAACATAGAGACACTGAGAACTTCTTACCCAAAATAGATGCCAGATCAAAATGAAAATAGACTAGGCCTCAGGTACATTGGAGCAATTTGGCAAACTGTTGACTCCTGAGTTTTAGAACACTCTTTTGTCATCTTTGATGGTTTTAGTTTGCTGTGTGACAAGGCAAAGGGAGGCTAGGCAAGCTAGAGGACAGGAGTGTTTCCTTCTGCCTCTACATTGTTTAGGGTAGGACAAGGTTTTCACTGGAGTATTTTTCACTTTCTAATCTTGGGGAAAAATGGTGCACGGGGGAGAGGGTTATATGCATGTTGAAAATTAGACTGAAATGTCATCATAGGATGTTGCTCTGTTGCCATAAGAAGCCCCAAGCAGTTGGCAGTCCATAACCAAAGTAGATCAACTGTGTTTGGTAGGCATAGAGGAAGAGAGGAGGTGGGAATGCTTAACTCCTTTCTCTCAAAGGAAAAAGATGTTTCCCCAAATAGACTCCATGATTTGAGAAAAATAATCTAGAGGTGGATGACCAATGAGGCTACCCAAATTGGGATTAAATTACCCCATTTACTCTGCTTTTCTAGGACATCTAAGTAACTGGGACTCTTCTCATGAACGTAGCTGGGACAACAATGGGTCCAGCAAGGATCAGAATGAAGAAAACCGCCAGGTGAAAGTGGAATTGAGAACGTTGCTCCAAAGTTGCATAAGAGAAAGAAGAGCCCTGACATCTTTTCCCTCAACTGACCTTGGAACTGCCTCAGAAGTTGGAATGGTTTGCCTTTCATTGCAGTTAAAGATCATTCCTCATTACACCTGGTTATACAAAATTTAAATAAGAGGATAACTGTTGTCCTTCATTTTTTTCAAGGGAGGCCCATCCATCATGTTAAGTGAAATAAGCCAGACACAGGAAAACAAGTACCATGGTTTCCCTCACATATAAGAGACAAGACACATTGATTTGGCAAAAGAGAATAGGAGTAGAGACTGCAAAGGGAAGGAAAAATGGAGAGTTGAGAAAAGTACAAGAACATTGCTGGACTTGAGCAACAAGCTCCATTGTTGCAGAGCACTGTGGGTCAACTACAGGTGACAAGGACTATCTATTCTTAACACCAGCAGAAAGGTAGGAAGGTTCTTAATAAAGGGATTGGCAATTAATCTGATTTGGTCACTGCACATTACACACATTCATTGAAAGATCACACTGTGTCCCACAAATATGTATAACTTTTATGTAGCCATGAAGAATCTCACCATAAGTAGCCCATTCATCAGTAACAGTCTCATAATGTCATAGGTTATTGGGAACACAAGACTACTGAGATGAGCCCCCCCGACTCACTGAATGAATAAGATCAGCCCTGAGAAGCAATGACCTCAAATTGCTGGGATAAATGACCTGTCCCAAAGCAAATTTCACAAAGTCTGTGGACAGCAGTACCACAGTAATAGAAAAATAAACATGTCACTAGCATATCTGTTCACATGGGCAATGGCTCTCATGGCAGCTTATTGTATCACCCTATAAATTACATCCACGTGTGCTTGTATACTAGATAGCACCTCAAAAGAAGGAAAAGGGGAAGAAAGAAAGGATGGGGAAAAAGAGAAGATGAAAGGCAAAAGTGGGGAGAAGGAAGAGGAATGGGGAGGGAAAGAGGAAGAGGGAAGGAAGGAGGGAAAGAAGAGAAGGAGAGAGGGAAATAAAAGGGGAGAAATAAAGACAATGAAAAAGGGAAGTGTGGAAAAAATGTCACCTGACTCCATTTTGAGAAGTTTGCTTATAAAGCCTGTAACTTGAGCCCCTCCATTTTCCCATGCCCCTCCCACTTTGTTCCTGATTCTTCCAAATCTGTAAAATTCAGAACATCAAGTAACCTGTGCATGTGACACACATAAAGGTATGGAGGTTTACATAATACCGTTTGAGCAATAATAGAGTCTGAATTGAGGCAATGCTATTTTAAGAAACAGAAATGGGCAAGGGATAGCCAGTTATCTGGATGATATCTAAGAATCAGAGATTCAGCTCTTAGTGCCCAGGACACAGAATACCTCACCCTGAAACATTCTTCCTTGCACAGAAGTCAAGCTGGACAAAAGCACCTGGGAAATTAGCCTACCACAAACGGGCATTTTCCGTTTGTCCTGACATAGAGCAAGTCTATAGGAAATAAACAGCACAGGGTGACCTGGTGGGGAAAACTGAGAGAAGGTGCAGAAATAATGAACTTATATCTGAATACGTAAAGGTTTTTTATAGGACAGTGTCTGACCAGCTGGTCTATACATTCTGGTGAACCAAACTTCCTTTAAGCCAAGAAAAACTTGGATTGGAAACTGAGTCCAGTTTTCTCTAAAGAGTCACACTTGGCAAATGAGGGTCGCAGACTTCTAGTCATTCACACTGTGGGCCCTCTCTTAAAGGTTCCTTCCAGGGAAATCTGAGTGAGTGATAATTATCTAAACAATGACTAATTGAGGAAGGGTGTAAGAATGGAGGACCAGCTCTCCTGATGACCCTGGGGGGGGGGGTCTGGGTTAATACATTTGTACAATCACCATGCTTTTATCTCTGTACTGTGTGTCACCTCTGTCTGAGTCATAGTGTCACAAGAGCAGAGAAGATCAAAGCCAGCCAGAGCCCATTTTTGAAGGGTGGTTCTGCAGCAACAGAGTTTGTGAAGTCAGGGGCAGATTTCTCAGAGATAATAGGGTGTTTCTCTTATCAAGCCCAAAGATGTAGGCCGACATAACCAGTTCTAAGTCTGCAAGACTTCATTCTCTAGGAAATGGACCTCCCAGCTATACACTCAGATTCTAAAATTCTGTACCCTTCCATAAACACACAAAAAGTACACTGTGCTACGTGCTACGGGGGGAAAATGTTTCTTTTTGCCTTTAAATCCATTTTTAAATAAGAAAGATTTGTTATTATCAACATGAAAAATAAAGAGCCCTAGCTAAGAAATGTGTGAAAGCCACAACAGTAGCACTCTATAAAAATTAATAAACTTGGCATATTTCAGACAGGGAAAAGAAGCATTGCTTCTGAGACAGGTGCCTGTAAATCTCCCTGAAGCAGCCCTGCTTTGAAATCTCACCAGCCTCAGGAAATTGCATTAAGCACAGGAAGACAGCATCTTTGGAAGCTTTGCATTCCAGGCCTGTGTTTCTAGTGAAGCAGCTCAAATTGTCCACATGTACACATTTTCCAACCTCCTGGTCTGGACCATTGTTTGCACACAGATAAAGGAGTTTTTTTTTTGTTTGTTTTTTTTTTAACAAAATCTTTCCCAGAGTCTTGAGAGTCCCTGGTTGCTGTGCATATTATCCATCTAAGGACAGTGCTAGGTGACTAAATGCATAGGCTTTGCCAAATATTTTCATGCTTTAAGCTTAAAAAGTGAGTAAAATTTAGAGACAAATAGAATTGAGCCTAAGTTCATATAATTAGTAACAGTACGCAAAGTTTTGTCATGACATGACTAGTCCTCATTCATAAAGATTATTGAGCATAAATTTTTGCACAAAGCTTCTCCCAGAACATATCTGTTTGTGAGTCTCTTTTCTTTTGGGTGGTGCCTCTAAAGAGAAGCAAGAACAAAACTAGCTTCCGTGTCCCTTCTCCAAGAGACAGATTAAATACACAAGGGTACTGTTGAGTGGGGGTTTCTACCCTTTAGTTTAAATGTTCTTGTGACCAAAGACCTAACAACATTTCTACTTAGATACCACACATTGAAATTAAGATCCCGATTTTATGTTGACAAAAACAATAATATATATATATATATATATATATATATATATATATAACAAAAACAGCAGCAAAAGAAACTACAATACTTTGCAGTTCAGTAAAATCAGTTCAAAGCGTCCCTTTCAAGACACTTCTTTATGACAGGTGAAAGCACTTGTTTGCTGTACTTTGTTAGCTCTTATAAAGCAAACGATCCTGGTTAAATCAAATAGGTGCCATGACCTAGGACTGGGCCGTCAGGTCCAAATTAATGGGCTATTTGAAAGATGTTCCAACTCCCCATCAGCTTTGATAGAAAACGATAGCACTGCAAAGCAGAGCCAGGCAAACCACAGTTACATAAAATGCCTTTCCAATTTCTGCACTCTATTACCCTTTACTATTTATAGGAAAATGGTGTTATCGCCTGATTACTGAGAAAGCGCACAAAAAATCTCGCCTTCCAAATCTGAACCAGTCCTTGACGAGTAATGAACAAAGCCAGGCCATCTGCTCTGAATATCATTACCACTTTGGCCATTTGGGCAAGAAATATATCTGTTCTCCTTCTAGGAGAGCTTTAAGATTGGGTAATTGAAGTAAGTAGACAAGAAAAGGAGACGTTTGAGCAAATAGAATTTCCTAGTGGAAGCCTTATTTGTTAGGATCTTACGGCCGTCATTTTAATTTTCATTTTTGCCACAGAGTTAACCTTTGGGGTTCTCATTTTATAGAACAGTTCAATAAAAACTTAATTTCAGAGTTTCTATGGTAAATGCTTAGGAAGAAAAACAGCCATGTGGGTGCTGTGAGTCACCCATCATCCCCCACCCAGCTTCCTGGTGACTCTCCATTGGAAAACCAGAATATCGGGGCTGAGCTAACATTTCTTCCTGGAATCACACTATGCCTCAGGCCATGTTAATTTTCTGAACTAAACAGTCTCTAATCTGCTGAAAAGCAGCTGGCTAACTGCTGGTGTCTGGCAAGTCCCCATCTGTCCCTTTGCTGGGGTCTCTTCCTGCTGCCTCCACTTCCCCTTTCTCTTGAGCAGTCGCCTCTCTTTGTTTTCAGGGGGTCTCTCCACCTGAACTTTCCCTTCTATGCCTGAGAACTTGAGCTCTTTCCTCTCTACCTTGCCGACCTCAGGCTTTGTCTAAGTGACAAGACACAGTTGTGTGGACTGTAGTTACCGCGCCGGTGCTGGTGGAGATGATGACGGCGATGGTGGAGATGGGGTGCTGATGGCTGGGGAGCGCAGGCTGGGCGGCGTGGCAAGAGGATGGACCGCGGAGGCGGTGAAGAGTGGGGTGCAGAAGGGATGGAGTGCAGTGGGATTGCAGATGGGAGCTGTCCACGCGCAGAAGTGCTGAAACGCCGCAGCCATGGCACCGCTAGAGCGGGGACGGGCGGGGAGGCTCTGCGAACACAGAAGGAAGAAAAAGGCAACAAATACCTTCACACCGCCGCCCAGGCTTGCTTTGAGAATGTGTTTCTGCAGGTGTCCTCGCGGCTGAACTGGGTGGGTGAGATCCCCTATCCTGGCAGTTGAAGCTCAGATTTCTCTAGAAAGCTGTGAATGAGAGCCCGGGCTGCACGGGGCTGTGATTTGGGTAGGAGGCGTGTGCGCCAGAGACTCTGTCCTTCCGTACCAAGCCTGGCTTTCCCCTGGGTCCTAAATGCCTCCGCAGGTTGGACTCACCCATTCTGGCAATACAGTACTAAGGATTGTTGTAATCTTTTAACAACTAGGACAAAAAGTACTGGAAACCACCACTCTCTACATTTAAGGCAGACTATTTTAGGCAGATTATTTCAAATTTCAAACAAATGGTAAAGCACCATATGCCTATGGAAAAATAATTATTTTTATTAGCAAATGACATGACTTCAGAAATGGGCTGTTGGAAAAGGATCAATTTAAGGCTCTATCTTGTCAAAATAAAAACAGGTAAGTTAAATACATCAATGAAAATTAAAACATTTAACAAGCAAGTACAAGATGTGTATTATATTGATCTCAGGATATGAAACACTTTCTAAGCAGAATAATAAAAGGAATCACAGGAAAGAGGTCAACAAATTTGAATGCATAAAATATTTCTTAATCTCAAGAATTGTGCATGTAAATTATCACTTGAAAAATCACAACAAATGTGTTTCATACATAGCTACTTAATAATAAAAAGAAAATGCTGAAGAACCAACAAACATTTTAAAAGTCAACCTCACCATTAAAACACAATGCATAATTTAATAAAGCATCAAAGACATGCTAAAAGAAGAAAGACAGAGAAACGGAGAAAGAAAGAAAGAAAGAAAGAAAGAAAGAAAGAAAGAAAGAAAGAAAGAAAGAAAGAAAGGTAAAGGAGCAATAATGTATGGGTTTGGGACAAAACATTTAAATCCACACAGATCCACCCCAAAGTGTATTTCAAGAGTCCAAAAGTATATATGATTTACAGTCTTCTAATTCTACTCAGCAATTTGTGTAGGTATTTATGCATATAAATTTCATTTAAGATAATAGAAATTATCAAAAACAGTAAACTTAATTTTATATAGGCTGCAAGATATTCTGGATAAAAGCTTCATTTCTGAAGAGGAAAGACAAAGAGAAATGTTTGCAAAATAGAAATGATGGAGACAAGACACAAATGTAGCATCCAGCCCCAGCCACTGCTCCTCAGGTTGGCAGGAGCATTGGGTAGCATGAAGGCCTGAGTAAACGTGCTTTCTGCTAAGGTGACTCAGTCTCCTTCCGTACATGTGCCTAAACTTGCCATATCTATTTAAAAACTGAATGTTGATGAGTCTCTTTCCACTATTCCTACTATATAGTTCATCATGATGTTTAATCTTCCAGCTTCCACACCCCACGTTATTGCATTCCCCCCTCTCTCTCCTCCCCTCCCCTCCCCTGCCCTCCCCCAATTGTGTTATACATAACTCCTGGGGCAGAGGAGAGCTCCACTTTGTTCACTGCTGCTTGGAGGGCTGTCTGGAATGTCACGGTACTTCAATAAATGTCCTGAGTGGGAGAGTAAATGGATGAGTGACATAACCCACAACACATATATGTGTATTTAAAGTATTTTATGACGCTATGAATTTTGTATAGGAATTGATCTGAATAGGCTTGGCACGTCGAAATGGTCTTCAGGGGATGGCGAGCTTTCATTGTTTAAGCTTAGTTAGAGGGGTGCCTTCAAAGGTACAGCTCAGCTCATCGCAGACACGTGCAAAGACACCAAACAAAAACGTATCCAAAGAAAACACTTTTGCTAATTAATTCCCATTATGCTGTTTTCAGTCATGTACATGCATAACTTAATCATTTCTCAGCCTCGCTCTCCACCTCTGATCTACTTCCTGTACTGGAGTAGTCCCTGTCTTCTTTCATGTCATTCTCCTTCCATTGTTTTAGAGTCGGCATATGAGAAAAACAAGTAGTATTTGTATTGTCTCCCCTGACTTACTTTACTTGACATGGTGATTTCCAGTTGCATCCATTTTCCAGCAAATGACATAGCTTCATTCTTTTTTATGGTTAAAATAATGTGATTTTTCTTTCTCCATGAATTTCCTAAGGGGCACCTAGGTCAGTTGCATATATTGGTTACTATGAATGATGACATAGTAAGCTTGGTTGTGTGGATATTCCTGTGATGACTTAGAGGCTCTCAGATGTATCTCTGGGGAAGGTAAAGCTAGATCGCATGGTAGTTTTATGCTAGGTTTTTTTAAAAAATAATATCCATGTTTCTTTTCATAGAAACTGAACTAATTTACATTCCACCAACATGCACAGAGATTTCTTTCTCCCAATTCTTGCCAGCATTTTTTGTTGTTGTTGTTCTTAATAATAGCCATTCTAATAGTTCATTTGTTCTTGATTTATGCCATTTAACACTTCTATGGACTGGATGTAGTGGCATAGGCTTAAAATCTTATCATACCTTAGGAACCTGACATGGGTAGAATGCCAGTATTTATTTAAAAAAGGGGGGGTTGTACACTTTCCCTTCTTCTGAGGTGTAATATTGATTGACATCTGTTCTCCCTCTACACACACACACACACACACACACACACACACACACACTCACATACACACACACACACACACATACACACTTCACTTCACTTTCTCAATTCTATTCCTGCTAAGAGAAATGCAAGCCAAGACAAGGGTATTTCAGAAGTGTGTAGTTCTGGAAAAAAAAAATGTTTTGCTTGAAGTTGACCTGTGCTTTGATGCATATTGACCAAGACATTTGAATGACACCATTAGTAATAAAGCTGGGTTTTACATACATTCTAAGTGATGGGATAATCATATGCATGAGATCATAATATGCTGATCATATAAATGCTGATACTCTGTTTATTGGGAAAACTGTAACTCCATAGTGCATCAAGAGAAATGCATGGTGAAGAGATGCGTACTAGCAAGAAGAGTACAATCTTATATCATAAAGTTTAAACATGCAAGCTTAAAATTCAGTTTCACAGAAATTAATGTAAAAGGCCTTTTGTTTTGGTTCTATTCATTTGGGAGACAGAGTTGCATGTAGCTCAGGGTATCCTAGAATTTACTAGAGTGCCAAAAGATGGCTTTGAACTCATGATTCTTCCCCTCTGCCTCCGGAGCACTAGAATTATAGGTATGTATCAGCGAGGTCAACCACACTGACAATTAAACCAGATATACCTGGTATATGTGAACTTTTGCTTTTTTTCATAAGTGCCAACAACTGTGTATACTTTCCCTTCTCACTCTGTTTGCTAACTCTATATTTTTTTTATAACCCCCATCTCTCTATTCCAGTGGTTCTTCCTAAGGCTGCAATTATTTAGTACAGTTCCACATGTTGTGGTGACCTCCAATCATAAAATTATTATGTTGCTACTTGGTAACTGTAATTTTGTTAATGTTATGAATCATAATGTAAATATCTGGTATGCAGGATATTTGATTTGTGGTCCCCAAATGAGATACAGTGCACTATGATCTAGACAGGAGTTGGTCAGCAATATGTAAAGGTTTAGCTACAAGAAGTTGAAAGTGCAAGAATGGATTGACACCCAGAAAAAATTCTGCTGTGTATGAAAGAGATAATAGAATGATATTACAATGGCCAAGCAACTTGTTTCTGGACATCTGCCGAGCTTAAATGTTTAAGAGTTGAAAGAACTTATGAGGACTAAGGTCAAATTGTGACAATGAGAACATTCTAATTTACCAAGATCCCATCTCGTTCCAGTCATAGTTCTGTAACATATCTCAATATAGTCTCATAAAAATTGTCACTGATATTTTTATTATGTAGTGTCTAGGCCAGCATACTAGTCACGATAGCCTAGAAGATAGTGAAAGCAAACTCTACCTCTGCAGTCCTAGTGTCTTCCCATAGCAATGGGGTCTCTCTTATTCTCATTAAAGGTGAGGCATGAAGGGAGAAGGTGGCCTGAGCTGCATATTCACCTAGATTCCATTCCGGGGATCATTGCAGTGGGGAATGATAATGCCTGCAGAGTTTGCACCTGCTTTTGTGCTTCAGCAGAAATCATTTCTGCGTATGGCATGGAACCAGAATTGGTCTAATGACCCGCCTACATGTAAGGAGGCTAGGGAGTGCTGGCAACCATCAAGGTATTTCATGGCCAGTCACTTTACACACAGAGTTCATGCTGATTGCATCCCCAAAGATTCCTTCAACCCCTACACCCGTTTGCAATCCCAGATCACTAGATTTTATGTGACTGCCTGATGCCTGCTGTTCCCAAATGTAGAACTTCCTGTTCTAAAGATGTAGAATCTAAAAACACCAATAATCTCCAACCACCTTCCACAGCAGACCAACACATAGTAGCAGACAATGGCATAGGAGGTGACGATAAATACTTCAACCCAAGAAGGAAAAGATGGAGACGTCAGGATCTCATTGAGTTCTCATTTCTGAAATCACACCAGGAAGTATGAGGAAAGACTTTCTGGGCAGAAGGCTAGGAGACTTGCTTTGTGGGAGAAGATTCCCATGGAGTTTGTGCACTTGCTCTCTGTGATGGATGGCAGTTTGGTCTGGGAGAATCTTCTGGCTTCCATCACCCTACTCAGACAGATATAGAATGGCAATTGTGTAAAATATCCTCAGCTGAATTCCAGTTTCCAAGTTGAATTTCAATTGCAGTAGAACGAGATCGGAGCAAACACTTAATGATTTGAGTAGAACTGTAGAGTCAGCAGTCCCATGGTTAGGGGCTGGAGAGATGCCTTATGGCTAAGAGTACTTGATGCTCTTACAGGGGACTTGGGTTTTGTTCTCAGCACCCACACCCAGCAGCTCATTACCTTCTGTAACCTGAGGTCCAAGAAGTTCAATACCTCCCCCTGACTTCTGCAGGCACCTGCAAGCACATAATGAATGTATACTCATGCAAACATGTATATATACAAATAAATAAATAAACATTTTCTTTAGAAACACAACATTAATGGCTACCCCCAGTTCCCCATCCCCCACTGCTATACACCTCTATTCAATTTCCTTACCTTCTGTACTTCTTCTTTGTCTTCTCCCACACCAAATCCTGTCTCCAATGTCTGTCTCCCTCCCTCTCTCTTTTCCTCCCTCCTCCTCTCCCTTCCTCCAAACCTCCTCCCCTCTCTTCTCCCTCCCTCCCTCTACCTCCTATGATTATTTTGTTCCCCCTTCTAAGTAGGACTGGAGTATTCACACTTTGGTCTTCCTTCTTCTTGAGCTTTATATGATCTGTGAATTGTATCATGGGTATAGGCACCCAGGACCCAGCTGGGATGACATTAGCTAAAATATCCAACAAAGGGGAGAGGCAACATGTAGAGACCATATCTAGGAGTTAGGCAAGGCCCTTGGTTGAAGGATGGGGTCATTCATCTCAAAAATATTAACCCAGAATTGTTCCTGTCTAAAAGAAATGCAGGGAAAAACAGTGGAGCAGAGACTGAAGGAAAGGCCATCCAGAGACCGCTCCACCTAGGACTCCATCCCATCTGCAGACACTGAGTTTAAGATCAAATTCATTTCACATTTTATTAAAACAATCTAGCTTACCATGAGGTTTTAAGATGCCAGAAATGATGTATCTTAAGTATGATTCTTGGGGAAAAATGGAGGGTAGGGATTTCAAAGGTGTTTGTCTCAAGCGTTTTCTTTCTTTTTGAATATTTTATTTTATATTTGATATTATACTATAATTTCATCATTTCTACCTT
This sequence comes from Mus pahari, assembly GCF_900095145.1. NCBI lineage: Eukaryota > Metazoa > Chordata > Mammalia > Rodentia > Muridae > Mus > Mus pahari. Next base: position 18,523,482 of record NC_034611.1, on the reverse strand, counting down.
CCCTCTCTTCTCTCCAAATTGTTTCATAAACCTCTCCCATCTCTCTTCCAAATTCAAGGCNTCTTTTTTCATTAATTGTTATTACATGCATACACACACACATGCACACACACACACATGCACACACACGCACGCACGCACACACATGCACACACATGCACACATACACACACACGCGCACACACACGCACACACATGCACACACATGCATACATGCACGCACACACACACATACACACACACATATACACACGCACACATGCGCACACACACGCACACACACACACACACACACACACACACACGTCTAACTAAATATGACTTTCTCAGTCTGTAGATTGCTAACTATGTTAAGTGCATGCATATTTTCAGGGCTGGCCATATTAGATATCTAATTGGTGTGCTGTTCCCTTGGGAAGACTGTTTCTCCTAGTCTCAGTATTCCTTAGTTCCCTGTAGTTTTTTTGGGTGCGATTGAGGCCTCATGCTTCTTGCTTCATCCACTTTGGCATGTCTATTCTTCTTGTTATTCATGTTTATGTAGTCATGTCAGCAAGACTTTATGAGTCAATTCTGATAGTGTTAGGAGATACAGTCTCACATAAAATTCCCCGGTCCTCTGACTCTTACAGTCTTTCCATACTTCTACAATGTTCCCAAGGTTTAGGTGTGCAAGATATTTTGTAGATGAATCCATTGAAACTGGGCTATACAACTCTGAATTTTGATTGTGATTTCAATGATGGTCTCTGGTGAAAATTCCTTGACATGAGGACTACATTTAAGTGTGATGTAAGGCCATAATTAAGGATTGTGTGGATTTAGTAAAATGGTGCTTGTACGTTCTCCAAGATTCATGACTTCACTAGCCTGAGCAATTGGCTAGGATTCAAATGCTTTCTTAATTTACCTCACTTTTTGAAAGCATGAATTAATTGGTTTGTACAACATGTCAAAACTTTAGACTTCTAGAAGCTTGCAGTCTTATTTCTTTTTACAAGAACCAGGCCATTTTCTTTCTTTATTATCTTGAAAAGTGCAATAAATAATATGGCATACATGTTAGGATGTTGCACAAACTATATAAACATACAAGCTTACTCCTAAGATATTGCATGTAAAAGATTTTTAAAAGTTTTTTGTAACCTTCTACCGATACTTCTTGTTCTTGTCCTTCTTGTTCTTTTTGCTCTTCTTCTTCTTCTTCTTCTTCTTCTTCTTCTTCTTCTTCTTCTTCTTCTTCTTCTTCTTCTTCTTCTTCTTCTTCTGTTCTTCTTGTTCTTGTTCTTCTTCTTGTTCTTGTTCCTCTTGTTCTTGTTCTTGTTGTTCTTGTTGTTGTTCTCCTTTTTCCTCTTCTTGTTCTTGTTCTGTTCTTCTTGTTCCTCTTGTTCTTGTTCTTCTTGTTCTTCTTGTTGTTGTTCTTCTCCTTGTTCTTGTTGTTGTTGTTGTTTTTGTTGCTGCTGCTGTTGTTGTTGTTGTTGTTGTTGTTGTTGTTGTTGTTGTTGTTGTTGTTCTTCTTCTTCTTCTTCTTCTTCTTCTTCTTCTTCTTCTTCTTCTTCTTCTTCTTCTTCTTTATGAGTGTTTGTCTGATTATTTGTTTGTATGCTGTGTATGTGCTTGTTGCCTCCAGAGGCCAAAGGAGGGTGTCAGATCCTTGGAACTGAGGTTACAGATGGCTATGACCAACAAGCAGTCCCAACTGTTCAGTCATCTCTCCAGCTCCAGAGTGACGGTTTTTATGAAGTGTTTTGCATAATGACTTGCTTTCTGTGTTCACTTCCTAAGCACATATTGCTAGCAACTGTCAACAGCACATGACTTTTTCTTCAGAAATCATTTTCAAGACATTATATCTGTGTTACAACAATAAATAATTCCAAAAATATCAAAAGTTTAATCCAATAAAATTTTATTTCAGGTTAGAATTTCAATGCTAGCTTGAAAGGAGGCAGATCTGGGGAAGAAAGAGTTCTGCACTGTGCAAAGTCAAACTCGCAGCTAAGGTCCATCCTTGCGAAAGCTATCATGGAGGGGGAAATGGATACTTGAAAACTCCCACCCACTCCTTGTCCAAAATAAATCATTGCATTCTTCTTAACCACACAGAGATAGGCAAGGTGGTTCAGTATACAAGAGAGGCTCAAAAGGAAGTTCAGACTCATTTAGGAGAAGCTGAAAGCACAGATTAATAGTGCATCCTTACATACTGATATCCACCCAGAGGATCGTGGTGTAGCATCCAACAGCCAAAGGTTAGAAGTTCTTTACAGAAAGAAAGAATAAAGTAATTCAGTCTGTCCTGCATGTCCACAAAGCATCAGAGTAGGAGCCCAACCACTGCTAGTTACCAAAATTATCACTTCTGTAACCTGCAACCAGACAGGCTCAGCAATCCGTAACAGTGTGAGTGAGGAAAGAGCATGAAACCTGGAGATGGCCCTCCTTCAAATCTCTTCTAGCTGAGAGATCCCAGATGAATTAATTACAGTGACAAGCGCATGCTTCCTACCTAGCCAATATTCCTTTGAAGAAGTATCTTCTCCAGACCGGAGAGGCCCTAGACTGCTGTCACTCGTTTGAGTAGAGCATCACCGTAAACAAAGAAAGCAGGAGGCAGACGATTCTGAGACCTAGGAACACTACTGTGGGGTTTGTTTCCTGTCCCAAGGATTTGTTTTCTAGAGCTCTTTAATTATTCTAGCCATGTGAACCAGCCCATCGCACTAATTTAAAATGTATTTCTGTCGCTGTTATTGAAATGTGTCAGCTCCATTTGACTGACTTCTGAAATTGTTTTATTCGCTGGGCTCTGATTTCCCTACACAACCTGCTTCTGTGAGGCAAGCCTACCTCTGAGGAAATAGACCCTCTTAATGACTGCCTACCTTTGGGAGAAGAAAATGAGCAGCGAGCCACAGTGGCCACCAACTCCTTGCTGGGATTTCCCTACATGCTCTGGGGAATCCTAACTTTTTTAAAAGCAGATTTTACATAGTGGGGGAAAAAAAAACCCAACCCAACTATTCCAATTTATATTCCCATGAAACCACTCCCAATGAAAGTACATTCTAGAGAAGAATTATTGCACTATGATACGTCTTAGTTTCTTTGATAATGAGAAACAGACATGATTTTTATTTAATTCATTGAATGGAACCCCCTTTTAACAGTTAAACAATACATAGTAATAACAGCTCAAATTTATCAGCAATTCCTATACACAAACTATATAGCAACTTACAAATTCTGTTTCACCTGACACACACAGCAGTTTCGTGAGCCAGGAATTTTTATTGTTTCCATTTTGTTAGGAAAACTGAGTCATGGATTTTAAGTACTGTACCTCAATAATTTGGCAGTTGGGGTCATAATCCATAACTGTCTGTTCCCAAGAACAGTATTTTTTTTAATGCGAATACACCTTGTACTTTCTCCTATTTCATAAACATACGATGAATAAGTCCCTTTACAGGAATTTGCCAAATCTAGCTGCCAAAACAATGTCTTTTTTTTTTTTGTAACCAGTGCTTTGTGGGGGTTTTTATTTGTTTGTTTTGTTTTGTTTATAATTTATGTATTCACTTTCCAACCCAACATCAGCCCTTTCTCTCCTCCCAGAACCTTCTCACACAAGTCCTCCCCCCATTCCACCTTCCTGTTCTCTTTTGAGAAGGGGAAGTCCCCATGGGTGTCACCCCCACTAACCTCACTCCTTATGCCCCTCCAGTCCCTCAACCCCCACCCCCATATCAAGTCACTGCAGGATTAGGCACATCCTGTCCCACTGAGGCCAGACAAGGTAGTCTATTTAGGGGCGTGGAATCCACAGGCAGGCAGGTAACAGGCCCAGGGACAGTCCTTGATTCAGTTGTTGGGGGACCCACATGAAGACGAAGCTGCTTATCTGCTACACATGTCCAGGGGGCCTAGGTCCAGCCTGTGCTTGCTCTTTGGTTGGTGATCCAGTCTCTGGGAGTCCCCAAGGTTTCAGGTTAGTTGACTGTGTTGGTCTTCCTGTGGAGTCCCTGTCTTCTTCAAGCCCCTCAATCATTTTCCCAACCCTTCTGTTAGACTGCAGAGCACCATCTAATGTTTGGGTATGAGTCTGGGCATCTCTTTCTATTGGCTGCTGGATGGAGCCTATCAGAGAACAGTTATTCTAGGTTCCTATCTGCAAGCATAACAAAATATCAATAATAGTGTTGAAGATTGTTGTATGCCTTTGGGATGAGTTCAACATCCTTAGTCGTCAGGAAAATGCAAATTAAAATGTCTCTGAGATTCTACCCCACACTCACCAAAATGGCTAAGATCAAAAATTCAAAGAGCAGCACATGCAGGCGAGGTTGTGGAGCAAGGACAATATTCCTCCACTGCTGCTGTGAGTATAGACTGTACAACCACTCTGGAAAACAATTTGGCAGTTTCTCAGAAGATTGGATATAGTTCTACCTCAAGAACCAGCCATACCACTCCTAAGCATATACCCAAAAGATGTTCTACCATATCATAAGGACACATGTTCCACTATGTTCATAGCAGTTTTATTTGTAACAGCCCAAAACTGAAAACAACCTAGGTTTCTCTCAACTGAAGAATGGATACAGAAACTATGGTATATCTACACAATGGAATACTACTCAGATATTAAAAACAAGGACATCATGAATTTCACAGACAAATGGATGAAACTAGAAAAGATCATCCTGAGTGAGGTAGCTCAGACCCAAAAGGACATGCATAGGATGTACTCATTCATAAGTGGATGTTAACCATAAAGTACAGGATAACCATGCTATAATCAACATACCTAAAGAAGCCAAATAACAAAGAAGGCTCCCATCTTTTATTCAGTGCTTTGAACAACACTATAGTTGAAGTTATAAACATTTATCTTGGCTCTAGTCTGCTTCTTGCAGACTGTGTGTCCTTCTTCAGATAAAATATTATCACTCTTGCAACTGTCTTTGTGTCTCTGTCTAGTTCCATGCCTTAGGACACAAGAATCACGGTGGTTACCCATCAACTCCTGATGTCCATGACTAAGCAATCTGGGCTCCTGAAGAACCGCTTCTGTGATCATCTTTATGTGTTCAGAACTGAAGCAAGGACCTCTGCTCTTGTTCTAGGTGGGCGAGCGCTCCATCGCTGAGTTCTGTCTACTTCATCTCTTGCTCCTGTGATCTGATTGTCTAAAGATGCTGTAATGACTTTTGTTCTCACTCTAACTTTGGGGAACAGCGATGCAGCACATGGTCGGGAGGGGATGTAGTTAAATCCACAATGCCCCTTACCTTCTAGGTTATAAACAGCACACCCTCCTCCTCCTTACTCAGCTCATCAGTTGATGCAGCTTTTCAGAGCAACTCATCATCTTCAGGACTGATGAAAGACCTTGAGGTCCACCTCCTATCCTTATTCTCTCTCTTATACTGAAGCTTGAACCTAAGACATGCACGCTACCACTCCCTGCTTTTGTTAACTTTTTAAAATTTGAGACTGGGTCTTTCACAGACTTTGAACTTAGCATTTCCTCTGGAGATTTTGGACACACACACACATACACACATACACACACACACATACAAAAGGTGCTTGTTGTTGACTCTGCTCAAGAGGAAGAATCTACATGAAATAAATGCAACAAATACCATGTTGGCAGTCATTTGAGGACCTTTTCTTACTGACTCCGTATGTGAAGAGTGCATGCATTTCTCAAGCGAATTGTAATGTCCTTTAGAGGGAAGAACAATGAAAATGTATGTGTGTGAAGTAATAAGTAACCAACTGTATTGAACTGTAATATAGAGATGCTCTAAGAATTCATCCTTCTCTTTTGAGCTGTTATATTTAAAATTGGGGGAGGGGGGGTGAAGAAAAGACCTGGTTTCTTAAAAACTACTTTGTTGGCATATGTTAATGTAGATATTTAATATTCTTAACATGTTCACCTTCAGTTTCAGTATAAGCCAATATTCTAATCTAAAATGAATGATCAAATTGATCCCAGAGGAAATGTTTATCTGATACAGAAGACAAACTATGGAAACTGTGAACTTTAGGCTTGTTGCTTACAAGCCTAAATTAAACTTTTCGTTTTATACCTTAAATAATCTGATTGATAACATAAATAGAAAGTGTTTATGCTGATTTTTATCATATGCAAAATAAAATATTTATAATTTACACTCATCTTTTTTTCGGGTAGATTCCTTTCAGAAAATTCCATACATGCATACAAAACTTCAAGTCTTTTAAATAACAAAACTATACCTTCATAAAAAACATTGTTGCACACACACACACACACACACACACACACACACACACACACACACGCCTCATTCTCTTGACACAAAGTATCTCACTGAACCTGGAGCTAGCCTGGAGGCCAACAAGCCTGAAAGATCCTTCTACCTCCTCCCCACATACTACCGAAGTTATGGGCATATAACATAAGGTCTGGCATCAAGGTTTTACGTAGGTACTGGGGATTTGACTCAGGTCCTCATGCTTGTATAGCAGGAGATCTTACCCACTGAGCTAATTTTCCCTGCCCCACGACTTAAATTGAAATTTTACATTAAAAAATTAAGTTTAAGTTATTAGGATCATTTCTAAGTTTCACATCGATCTTCCCACAAATATCACTGAGATCCTGAACCTGAACAACATATCCTACAGGTTTAAAAATCTGTATAATATATGTGGGTATATTCTATACATATATTCATGAATGACTAATTTACAGAACATCAAACTTACATGCACATCTTATTGGGCCAATATTACAGATTCATGTTCTTTTGATATTGGTTAAATTTACAACCTTCCAGCTTCCCAGAATGCTCCGTGGATAACATAGCAGGGCTTTGGAGTTATGGCTTGGGAAATTAAGGCACAAATTAGCTTTAAGTGATTCCAGCCAGTGCAAGTTAGGGCTCCTGAAAAATTTGACCAATATTATTCAAATCTTGTAGAATATTTTTCTGCAGATCATTTCAGCATCTAGAAGAGTTTTGTTGCTAAATGGGTCATTTGCAGGTCATTACTCTAAAAGGCCATTAGAAACAAAGGGACAACGTCACTAGGAGCAGAGAAAGGATGCAAAACAGAAAGTAGATGAGTTTTTTTTTTGCATGAAGACTTGGGAAAAGGGCCTCTTAGACACAGCGGTCTTGATCTCCTGCCACATGGAAGGTGAAGCCGGGGTCTAACAGAGGAGCCAGCTCTGAAGCAAAAGTTCTCCACGTTAGTGTAGAAGGAGAATTGTGTTGTGAGTAAGGAGAAGAACTGGGAAACACTTTTTGTGTTTCTTCAAGCATAACATGTCTTGCTCCCACACTCCAGATGCTAGATAAGTCTACAGGGATGTGGCTCCAATATTTGGAAGCTAGAGCTGAAGTCCAATTGGCCCACCACAGCCAGTGCCGTCTGTCAGTCATACATGATCTATGGCACCTAACCCTACAAAGAGGCTGCAGCTCCCGTCAGGGAGAATATTGCCTCACCATTGTGGTCTCTGTACCAAACTGGGGCTGTTAGTGCTCTAGTGTTTAGCACCAACCTGACCCAGGGGACCCAGATGGACCCTGAATCATGGAACTGGGTAAGAGACAGTTAGTTCATGTTCCAGAACAAAGTTATCCTTAGTGATTTCAAGATGAGAGATTTTTGCAAGAAAGACCCACCCCCCGCCTTCCATGAGGTTCTGGTAAAATGGAAGAGTGCTGGAGGGAGATGACTTCAAGGTTCTTTTGTCCTGGAAGAATAAATGTGTGTCTGTGTGTACTTTATGCATGTATATACAACATGTGCATATTGTACACATGATTATAATATGTATATCTTATATTTATGAGTGTACCTATAATATGTATATCTTACATAGTATGAGTGTATCTATAACATGTATATGTGTGCACTGTATGTGTGTATATATAATATGTATATGTGTGTATTGTGTTGTGTATATTTATGCACTCATGCATGTATACAACTTCACTGAAAGGAAACATATAACGCATAGTACATGTGTGCTGCATATACATACTCACACACACACACACACACACACACACACACATTTCATCTCTTATGGCAACTAGCATCAAATACAGACAAATGAACTGTTGTTATTGACATCCCCAAAGAGCTTGGAAAGTTGTACCCAACAACTTCATTGTAAATCAGAAAATTTCCAAACAGCTGCTTGGGAAACAGAGAAACAATGCTCACAAGAAAAAAAAATAAATTTATTAAACCTTTTTATATATTTTTAGGAATTTTAAAATAATTCTCTTAGTGCTTTGAGAATTTTGTCCAGTGTGTTTTGCTCTTGTTCATCGGCTCCTCACAACACTTCCCAGGTCAACCCTGCTTCCCCATCCACCTAAATATATATCCTTTAAAAAAAAAAAAGCATCAACACAAATTTGTGCTGCACAAACATTCTTGACTTTCTACAGGATTGCAGGTAACTTACTAAGGGCTGCACTTTTGGGGAAAAAAAAAAACAAAAAACAACTGACCTTTCCTCTCTCAGCAGCTATAAACCACGAATAGCTTCATGACAGGGGGTAGAATTCCATGACCAACTCCCTTCTCCATGCTGGTGGTCTGGAGTCTCCATCTAGAAGTCTGCCTCTGGCTTGTACGGGCTCTGTGTGTGCTGTCACAACTGCGGGGGGGCGGTGGGGGGAGGCGGTGTTGTATGCATTTGCCCTACTGTGTCCAGAGACACTGTTTCCTTACAGCTTTCCATCACCCTGGCTCTTGTGTGCATTCTGACCCCTCTTACACACACACACACACACACACACACACACACACACACACACACACTTTTTTTTTAAGTTAAGAATCCTTTGAAGCCTGCCTGCTGCCATTAGGCACCGGAGGCCCACCTGTGCTGCTATGCCTGCAAACCTTTCCAATTCCTAGTAGCCTTTACGGTGTGCAAATACGCTGTGGAGAGATAGGAGAGAAAGGATTGGAAAAGTTTGTGGACTCTGAAGAGAGGCGGGACCGGAGACTCGAGGTGGTGAGGAACAGCCTGATGTGAATAGCCTGTGCTGCTACCAAGGACTGTGGTGAGTCCTGTCCCATGCTGCCACTGAGGGCCATGGCTAGGTCCATGACCTCGTAGCAGCAAGCTGTAACAATGTCCATGGTCCATGTTACCACCAAAGGCCTCGTAGACATGCCTGCTAGGGCCTGCTGTTAAGATTGTGTTGATGTCCAAGGGGCTATGAGATGGCCCTGCCCTGCACGGACTGCAGAATTCTGGAGAGAGGGCTCTATCCCTTGCTTACCTCTCGGTGGTGGCAGCAATAGAACCTGCCCAACGGCATGAGAGCAGGAGAGCTGGGCCCACTGCATGTTGGATCCTGTAGTTGGGTGAGCTAGCTGGGACAGTGCTAGAGAACTGGCCCTGGTGGTGTGGGTATAGGAGAGCTGGGAGACTCTCATCTACCACCCAGGACCAGATCTAGAGCTTTGAGTTGGCCTACTCCAGTATCTACCCCATCTATAAACTGCTGGAGCCTGTGAAGGGGCTGGTCCTGCAGATTCAAAGCTGCAGGGTCTCCATGACACAGGGCAACAGCAGGATAATGGAGAGGAGTCCTGGTGAGGATCCGGTATTGATGATGCAGAAGCCAGAGGCCTTGAACCAAACCAGTGACTCACTGAAATAAGCACTTGCGGTAAAGATGCTCAGATGAAAGGGTAGACTGTGGGACACACCACGACACGCTTCAGCTTCCATGGCAAGATTGATTATTTATTTATTTATTTATTTATTTATTTATTTATTTATCTGTTTTTAATTTTTACTTTCTTTTGTAGGTGAGGTTGCAAGGCCTGGGGGCAGATATGGAGTGACAAGGGGAGTAGAATTGGGGTGCATGATGTAAAACTCACAAAGAATCAATTAAAAGATTACAAAAAAAGCCTTATCCTAAAACAAGAATCATTTGAAATTTTAGAGGCAGATGAACATAAAGATTTCCTAGCAATATAAGAAAAGGTTTACTACATCTTTTTTTTTAATCATTTATTTTTTTTTAATTCACTTTACATCCCAACCACACACCCACTCCCTTCTCTTCTCGCAGTTCCACCCTCACAAATCCCTCCACCCATTACTCTCTCCCCTTCTCCTCAGAGAAGAGGAAGCCTCCTGTGGGTACCATTCCACAGTGCGACGTCTGGTACCAGAAGGACTAGGCACATCCTCTCTCGCTGAGCATCAAACATGAAGTGCAGGTAGGAAAAGGAGATCCAATGGCAGGTAACCGACTCAGACACAACCCCTGCTCCAATTGTTAGGGAACCCACATGAACACGGTGATGGGTTTGTATATTCTTGGACCAGGGAGTGGCACCATTTGGAGTTGTGGCCTTGTTGAAATAGCTGTGACCTGGTTGGAGTAGATGTGTCGCTGTGGGTGTGGGATTAACACTCTCACCCTAGGTCAGTCTTCCACTAGCAGCCTTTGAATGAAGACATAGAACTCTCAGCTCTGCCTGTGTCATGCCTGCCTGGATACTGCCATACTCCCACCTTGATGATAATGGACTGAACCTCTGAACCTGTAAGCTAGCCCCAATTAAATGTTGTTTTTTATATGACTTGCCTTGGTCATGGTGTCTGTTCACAGCAGTAAAACCCTAACTAAGACAAAGACCAAGCTGCACTTCTGATATATATATATATATATATATATATATATATATATATATATATATATATATATATATATATATATATATATATATGTAGGGGGCCTAGGTACAGCCCCTGCAAGCTCTTTTGTTGGTGGCTCAGTCTCTGTGAGCACCTCCACCTCTGGTCCCAAGTTTGTTGATTCTGTAAGTCTTTTTGTGGTGTCCTGGACTCCTTGGTCTCATTCACTTCTATCCCCACTCTCTCATGAGATTCCCCAAGCTCCACCCGATGTTTGACTGTGTTTCTCTGCATCTGTTTCTATCTGCTGCTAGACCCTAGTCTTTCAGGAAACAGTTATGCCAGGCTTCTGTCTACAAGCATAGAAGTGTATTATTAATAGTGTCATTGGTTGGCTCTCTCACGTAGTATGGGTATGAAGTTGGGTAATCATTAGTTGTCTAGCCCCTCCATCTCTGCCCCATCTTTACTGCTGTGTATCTTGTAGGCAGGAAAAAATTGGAGTTGAAAGTTTTGCGGGTAGGTTGATGTTCCCCTCCTTCCACTGGAAGTCCTGTCTGGCTACAGGAAGTGACCACTTCAGTCTCTATATCCCAACTGGTAGGGGTCTCAGCTAGGGTCACCCCATAGACTTCCCATAGCCTCCCCCATCCCAGGCCTCCAGCTAGTCCCAGAGATCCCCCATCACCACAGATTTCCATTCTCACATTCAGACCTCTGATCCCCATCCCCTTTCTCCTCCTCACCCTCTCTCGCACCTACATCCAACAGAGAACTAAAATCCAAAATATATAAAGAACTCAAAATTTAGACATCAACAGACCAAGTAACCCGATTTAAAAAAAAAAAAAAAAAGAGAGAGATACAGAACTAAACAGAAAATTCGCAACAGAGGAATCTCAAATGGCCTAGAAGTACTTAAAGAAATGTTCAACATCCTTAGTTATCTGGGAAATGCAAATCAAAATGAACCTGGGGTTCTATCTTACACCCATCAGAATGGCTAAGATCAAAAACACAAAGGACAGCATGTGCTAGCAAGGATCTAGAGCAAGGGGAACACTCCAACATTGCTGGTAGAAGTGCAAAACAATACAACCACTTTGGAAATCAATTTGGCAGTATCTCAGAAAATTGGGAATAGTTCTACACCGCAACCCAGCTATGTTACTCCTGGGCATATCTGGGCATATATATCCTTAAGTTGCTCTACTATATCACAAAGACACATGCTCCACTATGTTCATAGCAGCTTTATTCATAATAGCCAGAAACAGAAACAACCTAACTGTTCCTCAACTGAAGAATGAATAAAGAAAATGTGGTACATCTATACAATGGAATACTACTCAGCTATTAAAAACAAGGACATCATGAAAGTTGCAGGCAAATGGATGGAACTTAAGAATATCTTCCTAAGTGAGGTAACCCAAACCCAGATAGATATGTATGGTGTGTACTCACTTATATGTGGACATTAGCCATAAAGTGCAGGATAACCATGCTATAATCCACAGACACAAAAAAACGAGGAAATAAGGAGAGCCCAAGAGAAGGTTTGTGAATCTCCCTCAGAAGGGGAAACAAAACAGACATCAGAGGTGGGTGGAGACACAGGGAAATGGATTTATTACATCTTATAGGTCACAGCCTACTATTGAGGAAAGTCAGGGGAGGAGCTCAAGCAAGAACCAGGAGACAAGAACTTCAGTTCTTCAGCTAGAATGAAGAAGCATTTCTTTCTTTCATCTTTTTAACTTTATTTAATCTTTTTTTGTTATGGTCCAGATTTTATCCCCCTTCCAGTCTTCCCTCTGACTGTTCCTCATCCCATACCTCCTCCCCCACCCCACCCCCAGTCTCCAAAAGGATGTCCCCACTCTACCAGACCTCCCCATTCCCTGGGACCTCCAGTCTCTTGAGGGCTAGGTGCATCTTCTCTGATGAGTCCAGACCCTGCAGTCCTCTGCTGTATATGTATTGGGGGCCTCCTATCAGCTGCTGTATGCTGGCTGGTTGGTGTTCCAATGACTGAGAGATCTCTTGGGAGAAGGGGGGAGGTTAGTTGAGACTGCTGGTCCTTCTTTAGGTTCACCCTCCTCCTCAGCTTCTTCCAGCTTTTCCCTAATTCAACTACAAGGGTTATCAGCTTCTGCCCATTGGTTGGGTGCAAATATCTGCATCTGACTCTTTCAGCTTCCTGTTGGCTCTTTCAGAGGGGAGTCATGATAGGTCCCTTTTCATGAACGCTCTATAGCCTCGGTAATGGTGTCAGGTCTTGGGACCTCTCCTTGAGCTGGATTCCACCACTTTGGACCTGTCACTAGGCCATCTTTTCCTCTCCATTCTCTCATTCTCACCCCTGCAGTTGTTTTTTTTGTTTTGTTTTGTTTTGTTTTGTATTTTTTGGTTTTTTGAGACTGGGTTTTTCTGTGTAGTCCTGGCTGTCCTGGAACTCACTCTGTAGACCAGGCTGGCCTCAAACTCAGAAATCCGCCTGCCTCTGCCTCCCAAGTGCTGGGATTAAAGGCATGCACCACCATGCCCGGCCAACCCTGCAGTTCTTTCAGACAGGAACAATTATAGGTCACAGTTTTTCACTCTGGGATGGCAACCACATCTGTCACTTGACACCCTGTCTTTCTGTTGGAGGTGGGCTCTACAAGTTCCCTCTCCCCACTGTAGAGAATTTCATCAAAGGTCCCTCCCTTTCAGTCCTGAGAGTGTCACATCTTCCAGGTCTCTGGTACATTCTGGAGGGTCCCTCTACCTCCTACCTCCCCAGGTTGCCTGTTTCCATTCTTTCTGCTGGCCCTCAGGGCTCCAGTCCTGTTCCCCCCACTCAATACATGATCATGTTCCCCTCTTCCCTTCACTGTCCCCTTTCCCACTGAGGTCCCTCTGTCCTTGCTCCCTCCTGTGATTTCTTTCTTCTCCCTCCCAAGTGGAATTGACATATCCTCACTTGGGACCTTCAATTTGTTAACTTTTTTAAGGTCTGGTGGATCATTTCTTGGGTATCTGTACTTTTTGTGGCTGATATACACTTATTAGTGAATACATACCATGCCTGTCTTTTGGGGTCTGAGTAACCTCACTCAGGATGATATTTTCTAGTTCCAGCCATTTGCCTGAAAAACTCAGGATGTCCTCGCTCTTAATCGCTGAGTAGTATTCCATTGTGTAAATGAACCACATTTTCTGTATCCATTCTTCTGTTGTGGGACAGCTGGGCTGTTTCCAGCTTCTGGCTATCACAAACAAGGCCGCTATAAACATAGTGAAACAAGGGCCCCTGTAGCATGGTGGGGCATCTTTTAGGTATATGCCCAAGAGTGGTATTGCTGGGTTTTCAGATAGAGATCTATTTCCAACTTTCTGAGAAATCTCTAGATTTGTATCCAGAGTGCTTGTACCAGATTTGCAATCCCACCAGCAATGGAGGAGTGTTCCTCTTTCTCCACATCCTTGCCAACATGTGCTGTCACCTGGGGTTTTGATCTTAGCCATTCTGATTTGTGTAAGGTGGAATCTCAGGGTCATTTTGATTTGCATTTCCCTGGTCACTAAGAACCTTGAACGTTTCTGTAAGTGCTTCTCAGCCATTCAAGGTGCCTCTGTTGTGAATTCTCTGTTTAGTTCTAAACGCCATTCTTTGATTGGGTTGTTTGGATTTTTTGGTGGTTAGCTTCTTGAGTTCTTTATATAGTTTGGATATTAGCACTCTATTGAATGTGGTTAGTGAAGATTTTTTTTCCCAATCTGTAGGTTGCCAATTTGTCCTATTGACAGTGTCTTTTGCCTTACAGAAGCTTTGCAGTTTCATGAGGTCCCATTTATCAATTCTTGATCTTAGAACCTGAGCCATTGGAGTTCTGTTTAGGAAATTTCCCCCCTGTGCCAATGAGTTCAAGCCTCTTTCCCAGTTTCTCTTCAGAGACAGACACATCTATCAGTGGAATAGAATAGAAGATCCAGAAATAAAACCACCCACCTATGGACACTTGATCCTTGACAAAGAAGCCAAAAATATACAATGGAGGAAAAGCATCTTCAATAAATGGTGCTGGTCTAACTGGCAGTCTGTATGTAGGAAAATGAAAATAGACCCATATTTGTCACTTGGCGCAAAGCTCAAGTCCAAGTGGATCAAGGACCTCACTGTAAAACCAGACACACTGAATCTAATAGAAGAAGCATTCCTTACTTGCTTGCTCACAAGGAGGATTTCCTGCATTTATTATGTTATCTCTCCTAGTTTATTTAGTAAATTGATGAGTTTTATAAGAAAGGAGGGTTTCCAATGTGTGCTACCTGGTGTAATAATTGCATTGCTGCTGTGGGTGCAAACAACCATGTTCTCCTTGGATTTGACAGCTGCTTCTCAGCCAGCAATTTATACCTAGTACTGTGAAACTGATAACACACACACACACACACACACACACACACACACACACTGACTAGAGATGTCATTTATCATTTAGAAGAACGTCCTATTATTGTTTTGCTAAATGGACATGCTTCCTTCTCAATATTTATGTTTACTCCAGAGACACAACTCAGCAGTTAAGAGAACATACCTTTCAGCAGGACCTAGCACCCATGTTGGGCAGCTTCCAACAGTGTGTAACCACAGCTTCAGGGAGTGGAGCGCCTCCGGCCTCCACAGACACACCAGCACACTTGTATCCTTACTGGTACACCCAACACACAAAACTAAAACTAAAGCCAAGCTTTAAAACTAAAACAGCCATTTGCCCCTCCGACAGAGGTCGCTGTCCAAAGCAACCATGAAGGGTGCATAGCCAGCATATGAGCACTACACACTGGGAAGCATCTCAGAGTTCATCCCTAGCCAACAGCACAAAGATGCTCAGTCATCACGACCTTTGAAAGAACTCCACAAGCTCTAAACAGATGTGGAAGACATTTAGATAGAAAATTCTTATATATATACTGGGTCCTCAAAACATGGAAAGAAGATTCAAATTCCTGATTGGACATATCCCTGGGGACAGTAACATCTCAGAAGAATAATGAGCTCAAGTCTTCCTGGGCCTAAGTATCCGATTTTTAAATCGGTGCTTAGAATTAACTCATGATGGGGGTTGCGGTGGGGGGAGAGATAGAGGGACAGAGACAGAGACAGAGACAGAGACAGAGACAGAGAATAAGGAGAGACAGGTTGATGGGGGAAGAAAAAGATAAAGAGACAAACCTAAAGAGCAAATAATAGAACAAAACACAACTGTGGATAAAGGAGACTTACATTTCTTATGGTGGTGTTATAATGAGCCAGAAAAGGACAGACCTGAACGAACTGAACAGATCACCCCAGACCCAATGAGGTGGTGAGCGGGTAAGGAGCAAGGCACAGGATAAGGAGGGGACTTGACAGAGCACAGCTGCATTCTCTCTGCTCTCTCATCTGCTATGGCCACTGGCCTGGACTCAACTTCCCTTCCCTGGGAGGTACCAGCCCCTGCATAAACCACCCTCTCTGGTTCTCTCAAATCTACCATTGTGTCTCTCTTCTGTTGTAATGCTTTAACTAACACTTGGAGATTTTTAAACTCAGGACTCTTCACAGATACTCACCTTGTGAGGTTTCATTAAGTCATGCCTTTCTTTTTTTTCATTCAATAATCTTACCACGCACTGCATTAGGTGTTAAGAGCATAAAACTGATTGAGATCTAATCCTTCACCCTCGAGGCATGGAGAGTCAAACGGAGGCACTGAATAAGTGAGAAAATAATTATAAGGCAATCAGAAAGTGCTGACTACAGGTGTGAAGAGAAGACATAGTGTACAGAGGAGGTTTAAACACCAAGAGTCTAGCTTAATGAAGATGTCAAAACAAACCCGAGCACACTGCCAGAAACACAACCTCACAGTGCATAAACACAAGGGTTGGGCAATCTTCCTAACCCGTACGTATCTCCTGCTGGGGCGCTTTTAGGATCATCTTGTAGAAGAGAAAACAGAATAATGAGAAGAGACTAATTCTAAGTTCATCGATTGCACCGTGACTAAGAAATGAGAAGGGAATGGAAGAGACTGGAGATGGAGTGTAAACTAATGTGATTGATGCCACCTGTTAGGGTCAAGAATAATGGGAGAGCATTTCTAATTAGCAGACTGCACTTTGTCCTTCATCCTGCGGTCACCTTCCCTGCTGGTGGTTAATGGTGTGTTCCAAATCCAAGGTCACAGAAGCATCACTTTCTTAATGGTGTTTAGCTCTGAATCAGAAAGCTCAAGGCATCTAGTAGTTCCCAATGCAAACTTCTTCTTTTCCTTTCAGTCTCTCAAGATGCAGGATGGCTTTTGGTTGACCACATTAGTGGCAGCGTGGGTTAATAAATGCCTCTGCTTCTAATGTCAAAACAAATGATCTTTTTAGTTTTATGAGTGTGTGTGTGTGTGTGTGTGTGTGTGTGTGTACACACACTCTGGGGTGGGGGAGGGGAGGCACTGAGCATGTCTGATGGAGGTGTGTGTGTGTGTGTGTGTGTGTGTGTGTGTGTGTGCTCTCGCGCACGCATCCTCAGGAATACCCTCTGCTCTGTTGAAGGTCATTATCTCATTAGACTGGGATTCATCAGTTGAGCTATGTTGTCTGCCCAGTGACCAACCCCCTCCAATGAGTTTCTTGTCTCTGCCTCCCGAGAGCTGGGATTATGAAAGGCATACCATGACTCCTAGAAATCCTACACGGCTGCTGGGATAGTACTCATCTGTAGGCTTGTAATGCAACATTACCAAGGGAGCGATCTCCCCACTCCCCCCCAAAAAAAATTCTTTTAAAAATGGAAGCTTATATTGAACTAAGGGAGTAATTGATAAGTAACACAGAGGCTAAGAAAATAATTTCTCCACCCGTAACAAGGGTTTTACTTGTTTTAATTTGGTGTGGTGTTCCTTGGAAACTGTGATCTTACTGTTGCAAGAAGAGATGCAAAATTTAATTGGTAATTGCTGGCTTTAACACCACTGTGCAAATGAACAAAACATCAGCCCAGAAGAGGGATGGGACACACGACTGAAGACGCAGCTCCCACCTCAGTCTGGTCATCTGAGTCCATCTCTGAATGAAAAGAAACTGCTACCTTTTGCTTGGCTATTCTTCTAAAATACCTTTGAAGTATCAATGCTATATTAATGGCTCAGATTTTTAGTCCATTCTGACTTTAAACTATCCTGATGAACGCAACTGTACACAAGGTGGAAAGGGCTCGGGATGTGAAACCAGGCCGTGTGTGAAATGCCTTCTCACGTATGCAGATGTCAGCTCTGAGGGTCAAGAAGCTTTCAACATGCAAGCTAAAACTCCTATTGCCAATCAGTCACCATGATTGGCAATCGTCAGTCATCATCTCTTCATTCCCTAGACTGTTAACAAAGTCTCAGATTCAAGTGCCTGTAGGTGCCAGGCAAATGAGGTAAGTGTGTGTGTGTGTGTGTGTGTGTGTGTGTGTGTGTGTGTGTGTGTGTGGTGATGGTGGAGCAT
>NC_034611.1:18503016-18505097 GCF_900095145.1 Mus pahari | reverse complement strand
TTTATTTACATTTCAAATATTATCCCCCTTCCCAGTTTCCCTCTGGAAACCCCCTAGCCCATTCCCCCCACATCCCCACGGCCACTATGAGGATGCTCCCCTACCCACCCCCCACTTTGCCTCCCTACCCTGGCATTCCCCTATACTGGGTCATCAAGCCTCCACAGGACCAAGGGCCTCTCCTCCCAGTGATGCCCAACAAGGCCATCCGCTGCTACATATGTGGCTGGAGCCATGGGTTGCTCCATGTGTACTCTTTAGTTTCCACCCCATTTCTAATAATTGTATAGGCATTATTTCTTTGACCTCTCAGGGTCTAAGGTATCCTCCGATTGCAAATTAGGCACCTTTGATAACATCACTAATTCATTGCATCACCACAGAACAGAGCCACACATCAGTGGCTCTACTAATGCATTGCTCAATGATGGCAGACTGATGTCTGACGGGCCTATTTATACCTGAAGAAATAGAAAGATATTAATTATGAAGACAGAAGAGGCTGCAGAAGTTCATCGATTAAAGAAAGTGATACCACATTTCAAGCAACTTAATCTGGGCAAAAGATATGTGTTTTGAGTCATGCAAACTTGAAATTAATGAGTGACTGTGTGCATCGTTTGTTGTGATGCATGTCCAAAATGGGGATAAATTCTTGAGGCTTGAAAATCAATTGCAGCATAATGAAAAGGGGAAATAGCAATTTCTCTGCTATGTGTAAACATCTCAAATACGTTCCATGTGTAAAGACATCCAGGCACAGAAAGCAATGAGCCCACTAATCAGAGTTTGGTTACAATAAAAGAGTAGAAAGAAAGAAAAAAAAAAAAAAAACAGGAGAAAAGAGTCTTAAGAATTAAGTATGTCCTTGGTTAAGTGATTCATCAGGGTAGAGAAATGGCATTATCAATAACTATCAAGGAGATTTAGACTTGGGCAAATAGAGCTAATTTCACCTGAAATAAGTAAGCCCATAAGGTAACAATGTGGGAGAAATGGAGCCAAAGTGTATTTAATGTAATCTAAGCAGACAATGACAAAGTAGCGCAGTTTTCCTGAATGAGAATTGAGAACAGGCACTTTTCCACACTCCTTAGTCACCCCTGAGCTGCTAACATAGGGCTGGGCACAATCAGCGAGTTAGTGTGGCGTCCCTGCCATTTGTCAAAATATTTAAAACACTTCTGAATGCTATCTTTAAGGATTGTGGATAGAATAATTGACCATATCTAGTCTTGGCAGATTTTAAATGGCCGTCCAATCCTGAAGCTGCTGCCATCCTGACGTTTCCACTGTTTGATCATCCCAGGCCTATGAAAGACAGTCTTTTCGTCTGATCAATCTATCAATAAAGATCTAATTAATGCCCTTTCCATCCTCAGTCCTGAGACAGATTCCTTAATCACAGTGAACAGAATTTTCCTATATAAATTAACTTAAGATGACAATAAAGTTACAATAAATCGGAGCACATTTTATGGGTCTTGAAATAAAATGAAACTATCTGCGAAGGCTTATATTTGTTATACATACAAGAAGGCAATAAACGCAAATTAGCTATGTACCTCAGTCATGATCATCATTTAATTTATGTACGGTTGACAAGGATGCTTAGTCACACGAAAAGGAAAAGCTAAACTCGGATAGAAATTTGTAATTTTTAATCAGTTGTTTAAACAGGATATGAAAAATATGAGCTGCTATCATTTAAGGCTGAAGGTACTTTTTCCTATAAAGTCATCTGTAGGCACAATGATTTTTGCACTGTGCGAATGTTTTCCTTGTGTTATTCAAAGGCTGACTTCTCTGCCCTCATATCTTGTTTCAATCCAGACACAGCATTGTAATGCTTAGGTCAAGAATCTCTTGTCTCAAGTTTGTGTAAACAGTTCTTACCATCTATTCTCTGCCTTGGTAATGAATGCTGATCACCCAATGGCTGGGCAGGAGAGAGAATTGGGAAGAAACTTCTGGCAGCCAGGGGGGGGGGAGAGAGAGAGAGAGAGAGAGAGAGAGAGAGAGAGAGAGAGAGAGAGAGAGAGAAGAAGAAGAAGAAGAAGAAGAAGAAGAAGAAGAAGAAG
>NC_034611.1:18482191-18502461 GCF_900095145.1 Mus pahari | reverse complement strand
AGAAGGAGAAGAAGAAGAAGAAGAAGAAGAAGAAGAAGAAGAAGAAGAAGAAGAAGAAGAAGAAGAAGAAGAAGAAGAAGAAGAAGAAGAAGAAGAAAGAGAGAAAGAGGAGGAGGAGGAGGAAGAGGAGGAGGAGGTGGAGGAGGAGCATTGTTCTAGCTCTCTCTGCTTCAGCTGTTTTTTTTTTCCCATGATGTCTTCTCAGACCTTCTTCTTGTGGCTCCAATTCTAACTCCTCCTCCCTCTCTCTTCCTCTGGCTGGTAGAAGTTTCTGCCATATTTGCTCTTCAGTCCAGCCATTGGGTGATCAGCATTTACTGACAAGGCAGCGGTATATTTTAAAGCCCTGTCATGGAGATAGGGCTGGGAGGTAGCCAGATTAGCATAGGGGGTTAAAGTAGATCACTAAACTGCCCAGATATTGAAGCGCAGCTTTAAATGAGTCTTGTTTTCTCTGTATTGTTATTGGGAACTAGCAAAGTAAAGAAAGATAACCATCCGATGAATTCATTCTTTACATTTATATTAGAAATAATAAGTTTTACAGTCGTCCTTATCTAAGGCTAGGCATGTGGCTCAGTGGTGAGAGTGCAGTTAGTAACCTTCCTAGCCAGCAGCAACAACTGGGGAACAAGTGGTCATGTGCCCAAGGCTGTGGGGCATATTTCTGTTCAAACTGCCACACCTAGAGTCCAAACAGCACGTGGTACATGATGGGTTCCTAATGGGTGATTATTACATAGAGAAAGCAGATTGCTATGTGAGATTCTACCCAAATTCTGTAGCTATGTAATGTTAGTCCTACCTGGTGAATCCCAATACGGATTGCTTGGCTTCCATCATTGTGTGGCTTCCACGAAGAGACAGTTTCCCTTTGAGCTGATCCTAGAGAGCAAAGGTGGAAGCACACCAGGGGAAATAGTCACTCTGCCAAGAATAGGTCACTTAGGTAAGAAGTAACTCATTCATGTTTATTCACTTACAGGGCAAAGAAACATGTTCTGGCGATCTGGAACTTCATTTCCTACGTTTACCACTGCATCTGTCATAGCATACCCAGTGAAAGAGATGGAAAGGGCATGAGGGGTATGCCCTCCTAGCCAGAAAAGGCTGAATACCCCATACAATCAAAGATCTTCAGTAAGAATATAAAAATGTAAAATCTATTACATAAGCAGGATTTGTCATGTTTAGATGTGCATAGAAAGTTGTATTATATTTCTGGTTGTATTTAAGTTAAAACCAAGAGGAATAGCAATATATAATAACCATCAATACTACAACCATCTCTAACACATCTCTTTATTCTTCTACCATTATTAGAGTTTCTTCGGTTTAGGTAACATAAGGTTAGTCTCCCTCATGAGCATGGAGATGTAATTTCTAAACACTATGTTGAAACAGTGATCAGTTAGCTTGACTTGCTGTGTAGCAGATCTTGGTCTTCTGTCCCTCCTGCCTCCTGCTCCTGAGCCCTGGGGTTATAGATGTGCATTATTATGCTGCTGATGGGATGCTTAGAGCCAGCTTGGCAAGCACTCTGTCAGCTCTGTTATTCAGCATGGTCTAAGCTGCCATGTAGCTCCTGGTCGTCAGTTACTCCACAGCTCAAATGCATCCTCTTCCAAGAGACTTCCGTAGTCGCAAGTCCACCAATCACATCTCTGGGTTCCTATCAAACCTGTTTTATTCTTAGTACAGAGAGCAGCACTGAGGATGAAAGGAAGCCACAACCAAACAGGAAAAGGCATTGTGAGGAACTAGATTCTGGCTGTTCTATAGTCAGGGAAAGCAAAGACAGGAGATGGAATAGAAAATGCCCAGGGCTTGAATAGTGATCAAAAGCTATCTAAGCAGAACTGTGGTATCAGGGTGGTAAGAAGTAATAAATTTAGCATGACCTCTGCCTGTGACATCCCTCACGGGCTGCTGTTTGAGCACATGTCTCCTGTGAGCTATTTGGGGGCAATTGTGGAACCTTTAGGAGATGAAACCTATCTGGAACAAGTGGATTAGTAGAGGACCCTGTCCTCTGCATCCTGATGTCTTGAGATGAGATGAATCCGAGCAGCATACAACTATCACCCTGCTTCTGCTCCCTGTTTAAGTTGCTTCTGGTGAGGTCTTTAATCACAACTACAAAAATGTAGCTAATACAGACTAACAACAGAACTGTCCAAATACAGCTGAGACACAAGGAAATACACACGCCAGCAAGGAAAGCTTCAGAGGTTCTTCAGTGTGCCACACCGTCTTCAAAAAGTCCCATGCAAGCAGATACATATGTCATTGTTCTCTCTTTCTTCTGAAAACTATAACACATGGAGTTTCAAGAACGACCCCAGGGCAGAGTCTAGTATAAATGGCTCCTATAATGTGGACCTGAAGCATGGAGTGAATGGTAGCACTATTTGGTAAGGCAGTCAGGGTACGGTAGAATGTGGATTTGAGACAGTGACCACTCACAATGGCTTTATTAATTTTCTAATGCCCACGAAGCATCCAAATGATGGAATTGAGAGTCTCATTGGACATAGTCTGGGGCTCAGGGAAAGTCTCAACTTGAAACTGTAACTTAGAGCATGTTTGCTATACATTCAACACTAAACAGCATGTGGCCAAATGAGATCACCTAGGAAAGAAGAGACAAGGAATATACCCTGGGTACTCCAAGGCTTGGCAGAAACACTGCCTGCCTTCACCCTCCAGTCCTACGTTTCTTGACTGAAGTATGAGATTGTATGTTCTGACAACTTCTGTGTGATCTGGTTCTCCGTTTCTATGATAAGATGCCTAAATTAACTGGAAGAATGGTTTGCTCTGCTTGGTGGCATTATGGGTTATGGGTCACTTGCCATGTGCTGGGTGTGTAGAGGGGGAGAGCAGCATGGAAGCACGTTAAATGAAATCTGTTTATCACATGATTGACAGGAAACAGGGAGAGAGGAAGGTGTTAGGGCCCAAACATATCTTTCAATGTTAACTCCCCAAGTTGACTACCTTCTCTCCTCTAGGCCCCACTTCCTAAATGCTGAACCAATAGTGTGACAAACTGGTGACCAAACCTCCAACCCATGTTCCCTGGGGACACTTAAACTCCAAGCATATGAGATCATTTCCATACTACTTGAAGAGAAATTGCTGACAGCACCTGGGGAGTACGGTAGCGTCTATCAGCACATTTTCTCCTTGTAGAATATAGAGAAAATCTTCTTCTCAATTGTTCTGATAATTACGATTTCTCCACTTGAGATGTCTGCTTATGTGGGAGCCCCAGACTCTTTGAAATATAAAGGGTTGCATGCTATGACTTACTGGGTGTTTTCATTTGTTTCACCTTTATAACCATCCCTGAAGTAAACAGCATACTGACCAGAGCCCTTTACTGACTTAGTGCTCAGTGATACTAAATGACCTGCTTTCAACTGGACAGTGACAAGACTGGTTGAGACTCCAGCTACGTCTTAGGAGCCCACATACCTTGCCCTGTCTGCAGCAATGTGCTCACTCAGCACCCTAGTGTGCCCCAGCGCTGTCTGCATTCCCCACTCTCTTTACCAAGAGAGACATGTAGAAATACGAGCCCTTGACCTTATTTATCTCTTTGACTAGCCGAAAGGCCTCTGGGTTGATGGTACTTAATGCCAAGACAAATGGATTATAGAAAAAGTCCATAGAAAATGGCCCATAGAAGAAGTCAGTCAGGAACTGGGAGTTACTCTGCAAAACACAAATTCTCAAACCATGAAACTCACCCACTTTCTTTTGCAAATACAACACTATGCCCAAAACTCAGACAAAAGGGAGCAAAAACAAACAAACACCACCACCCACCTACCCAAAATAAATTCCACATTGGTCTCCTGTGTTTACTTGTGAAATCTTGAACCAGCCACAAACAGTTGCTATCTGAAATGGCTCCTAGCAAAAAAAAAAAAAGGGGGGGGGACAGAACAAGGAGTCTAGGGTGGTGGCCACTTCCTCCGTCTCCTCAGAAATCCCCCTGGGCAATAGCAAATTAGACTCAACACGACGAACGAGTTTGATATCCCATTTGGTCCTTGATTATGTAACCTGTACCCTTACTATCTGAAAAGTTGTATGTAAATTATTGTACTGAATAGTCAAAGTTAGATCTGAACCTTGATGCTCGTCTCTGGAGACTGAAATCCAAGCATTTTTGTGGGCTCCATCTCTGCTTTTACCCCATCTTTCCCAGCCCCAGTTCTGACAATAAGTAAACTGAGCATATGTTTAAAAGTAAGTAATGTGTGAAACCCAAGTCTTACTTTGTATGCTCGAGAACGTTGTAACACAAATCTTAGGCAAACTAGGGAAGTATGAGCCATTCACCTTATGCAGTTGAGTTGACTATTAAACTAAGAACCATTTAACCAGGCCATTTTTCACCCATAAAGTGTCCCAATGATCTGGATTCCCATCTCTCTCTCCCTTCAAATTCCACTGGATTTAATCACTAACACAGGCATTCAAACGCCATACTGCTGATGTATGTAACTTTTCAGGGAGTCTACCTTAAATTACAGCATGCCCCACCCACTCCAACACCTCTAAGCCTTATAACAGGTGCTGCTTGCTGGCTTCTAAAGCAACACATACCTTTTGCTGCCATACGTTGCCTGTAATATTAAAAGCAATCCACGTTATCGCTGGCTACGCTCTAGTAAAGTGGTCTCCTCACTCCCGCCCAACTCATGGTTTGCTTACTGCAGAACCTGCTTATTGCTGCTAGCTACTTCAAATCCCCATAACCCAGTAAAATCAAAACTCCGGAGGCTTATAATTTATCAGTCAGATTTAGATCAGTAAATTCTCAACCCACAAAACGCCCACACAATGAACTCAGAGCCAATCGATATTGATACAAGCTAGATTGGACAAATTGTCCTATATTACTCTATCCATTCTATGATATTCATAGCTACCTGTGGCTATTTCAAGCCACATGGATCCAGTTCGTCCTCTTCCTCCAGCTTTCTCTGTCCTTCTCCCTGTTTGTCCCCTGTCCTCTCTCTCTCTCTGAAACTCTTAGCCCCACCTTCATTTTTCATTGTCCAATCACAGACTCTAGTCTTACATTACACCTGCCTTCGCCTATTTATCAACATCAATCCAAAGTTGTATACCCAAAGCTTCTTGAGGTTGACATCAGGAACTGGCATGTCCATGAGAGGAAAGGTGCTGGAGTGAAGAGATGACATTCTGCCAATGCAGTTTAGGAGACAGGACATTCTGTGTCTGGGGCAAACCAGTGCTCAGGTAAGACTGGGCATGACATTGGGCTGTGGCTGGCTTGGTAGAAAGCCAATCTTCATCTTTCTGGAACTGAGATCAAAGCTTATTACTTGTGATTTCATTGAAATGGTGCCAATTCCCTATTGGAAAAGAAGTTCTTACTGGGTATAGCCGGGGAGCTAAATGTTTGAAGCATGAACACTGTTCCTTTAGACCACCAAGAAACACCCAGCAGTACACTTTCAAAATACAAGGCAATGATCCCTGCTGCCAAAATGTAGACGAATGGAGAGTCCTTTACCTGAAGAACACGAACTGTACAGCCCTCCATTGCCTTACTCAAGCTCAGGGAATAAGCTCAATCCTCAATGCCTTCTCCATCCTCAGCATCAAGACAGCAAAATAACCTACCTCCTCTTAAAGTAGAATTCACCAGGTCTCCGCGGTTATAAATCTACCGCGATGTCACAGAAGCCAGTCTATTCTCTTTGCCAGTCACAAGAACACCAGGCACCTATGACTACAGCTCTGTGATCTGAGAGTTTCCATATCACATGTGCTCAGATAGTTTCCCAGAGATGGCTAAATGAACATGTCCCAAAGGCTAGACCTTATCCAGCCTTGCTTATATACTTTGTTATGTCATGCAAATAATATCTTTGGTTCTGAAAGTCCTGATATGAAAGAGTGGTGCCTAAGTTCAGTCCCCCAGGACCCAAACAGGCCAACTATCCCCTAGAAAGGAATTGCAGAAAAAGGACATCATCCTCCCACAGTGGCTCATCAACAAAAGAAATATGTTCCTTACCAGTCCTAGAGGCTGAGATATTCAAGGTTAAGCCACCAAACAAACTTGATGCTTGATGTTTGGGGAGGGTTCACAGGTGGTCCCAAGTCCATGTAGTGAAAGATACCCAGCGAACATTCTAGAATGTCATGCTGGAGAACTGATTCCATGCTCAAAGACTCTACTCTCCTACCCATCACCTCCCAAAGCCTCCTCCGCCAGCTAAGGCTATCATCACATTTTGGGTCAGGATTTCAGAATGTACACTCAATAGGAGCACTAGCATCCAAACTATAGCTTACACTCCCGCCCCAGCCTTTGTATCGCTCTACGTGCAAGGAGTTTGGCGATATGAAACAGAGGTACTCGCTGAACTCCCCTGGATCTAAATCACAGCGCACTGTCACAACATCAGAAAAGCTAACCAACTACAAATGTAAACATTGAAAAATATTGTGTCTGCCATTTATTTTTCATGTTGCTATTCCCTAAGAAGTTGTGCATTTCCACAGTTTATACAGTACTCACATTTATCTTATACTCTAAGTACTCTAGGGATGACTTCAAGTATTGGACTGTGTGTAAGCACAATGCCACTTTCTATCAGCAACTTGAATATATGAGGATTAGAATATCTGTGAGGGTTATGGAGCTCCAGGTTCTGTGGACACTGTGAGAGGACTATGTCCCTTTTCTGCAATTCCTCTCTAGGGGATAGTTGGCCTGTTTGGGTTCTGGGGACTGGCACTTAGTCTTTCACATCAGGACATTCAGAACCAAAGATAGTATTTGTAAGACACAGCAAGGTCTGTAAGCAAGGCTGGATAAGGTCTAGTCTTGTAGACAGGATCATTTCACCATCGCTGGGAAACTGTGTCTGAGCACTTGTGTTATGGAAACTCTGACTCGATCACAGAGCTGTAGTCATTGTGACTGGCAAAGATAATAGACTCGCTTTTGTGATATCAAGGTTGATTTATAACTGCATAGACCTAGTGAGATCAACTTCAAGAGGGGGTAGGATCTTTTGTTGTTTTGATTCTGACGATTGAGCAGGGCATCCTGTAAAGTACTTACTCCAGTTGTATCTGAGACCCAGGAAATTAGGAAAACCTGGGAGTTTGTATCTTAAAAAGTGCCTCCCTGAGTATGATAGTGAGATTCTAATCTTAGCCAGCTAAAGCAAGGTGACTGCTCTTTCATGGTTGACTTAGGTAATGTACTAAAATCCTCCTTGAAGAACGAAGAGAAGCAGGAGAGGAAGAGGAGGAGCATCCTCAAGCAACAGCATGGCTTCGAGTAAGAGAACAAAATGACAGAGCCCTGGCAGGACCAATGAGAGGAGTAAAACACTTGCTCTGTGGGTGTATGAGAAAAAAGGGGGACACCATGGCAGGCTCTGCTAGAGACAGAAACAAAGGAAGAGAAAGCAAAAAGTGTTGCTTCTTTATATGGACTGCGCTTGCTCCATCATTTAATGGGTGGATGCATATGAAGTTAAACATCCTTTCTGATGTTCCTGCCCTCTTGCCATTGTTAATGAAGTTGAGCCACCTCCAGCAACCCCGCTAAGTCTTTGGCCATGGATACCTTTGTTCATAAAAGGATGGGAGTAAGTCGGATGATAGACACACCAACCACCGACACCAAGAAGGGGCTGCACTTTACATGAGGGAGAGGGCAGAGAAAGAAGTGACATTGAAATTGAGAGCAAACTGGGAGAAAGCTGAAAGGAGACTCGCACCCTGGAGGCAGAGGGACCGTCTGTGTAAAGGAGGAAGCCTGGAGTTCTGCAACAGCTGGGCCCTGGGGATGGGCAAGGAGGAGATCCAGGGTGGTGGAACAAACGCTCTACTTCAGCTGGGAGAGCCGGGTCGGAGCACACTCTGCATGAAATACTCTGCCAACATCTGTAGCCAGGCAGCCTGATGCACAGGCACAACCCTGCTCAGTACCAGCTGCTCATCCTGAGTGCGCATGGAATTAATCAAGGCACTCAATACTCTAGAGAGCCAAATACATCCGTTCGCAAAGTAAAGCCAGGCTTGACTGAATGCCATGATGACTCCACAGTGCTAAGTCTTGGAACCTCTGTCCGGGCAGGGCACATGAGCAACATCCGGTGTACATCATCTCATTCTTTGATAGGCAGGGATTTGGTTCAGTAGGAGAGCCCACGGCATAGGCATGAGGCTCTAGATCCCATCTCAAGTACCAGGGGTGGAGGGGAGACAAAAATCTAGACCTTTGTCTTTGGTTTGTTTGTTTGTTTGTTTGTTTGTTTGTTTAATTGTGCACTTTGAACCAAGTGCCACAAGGTGACAGACATATGGTAGCTGCCTTGTAATTAATTATATCGCTGCCAGACAACGATCTTTATAGATATTCCTACTTGTGTAGAACTATCATGAGATTTAGGAGTTACTGAAAGGCTATGTTTTCTGAGGTTGTATTGATATGCTGAATTAGTTTAGAAGGAGTATACTGTGAGGTTGTTGGTATAAAGTGGCACCCTGTAAAGAATGATAGAAAGGGACATTTGGCACTTTCTATCCTTCTTTCCCAGATAGACAGCTCCATTTCCTAGCAATCTAACAATGATTATTTTCCCGCCTCCTCCTCTCTCCACCTCTTCCTTCTTATTGGAAACAGGGCCTCACTATACAGTTCAGACTGGTCTCCACCTTATGATGTGGCTCAGTCTATCCCTGAACTCACAACCATCTTCCTGTCTCAGCCTCCCAGGTATAGGGGCTATAGGTACATGGCAACATAATTGAATTGTATTTCATTTGTAAGCCATTTGCTAATGATATTCTGTGTGGGTTTTTTTTTTTTTAAACAGAGAGTGTATTGACTCACTTGCTGAGTGGCTCATAACATAGGCTGTGAGTAGATGTCTTAGTCAGGGTTTCTATTCCTGAACAAACATCATGACCAAGAAGCAAGTTGGGGAGGAAAGGGTTTATTCAGCTTACACTTTTCCCATTGCTGTTAATCACCAAAGGATGTCAGGACTGAAACTCAGGCAGGTCAGGAAGCAGGAGCTGATGCAGAGGCCATGGAGGGATGTTATTTACTGGCTTGCTTCTCCTGGCTTGCTCAGCCTGCTTTCTTATAAAACCTAAGACTACCAACCCAGAGATGGTACCACCCACAAGGGGCCCTCCCCCTTGATCACTAATTGAGAAAATGCCCCACAGCTGGATCTCATGGAGGCACTTCCCCAACTGAAGCTCCTTTCTCGGTGATAACTCCAGCCTGTGTCAAGCTGACACATAAAACCAGCCAGTACCGTAGACAACTGTGATAGTTCGGCTGAGGCACTCTTGCTAGGCCTTGCCATAATCTTTAGTATGTCATTTTACAGACATAGGAGATTGTAAACTTTTTATACTGAAGGGACAACAGAGTTAGAGAAAAGGCTTTATCCTCTCCCTATGCATTACACTCTGCACTGTCCTTATAATGTATAAAATGGAACTACAATTAGACATTATCTTGCCCACAGATGCCACTTCCAGTTGTGCTGAGTAAGTACCTATGGGAACAAGAATACTAGTCATGAGATGAATTCACTAGTCAAGTTGTCTTAATAATCTAGAAATTCGCCAGCATCCCCTTGTCCCATAGAGACTCATAGGTGGTGTGGAATTTGCTTATGAAGGACAATAAACGGTGCAGGTGAAAGTTGTTCAATTGTCCTGAAAAGGGAAGGAAATAAATAACAAGAGCCTGCTGGAGGCCGTGGAGGGCTTCCAAGACACGGGGTGAGGGCTGTCTCCTCTGCCCAGCACGGATCACCTTGCCTTGTGGTCCTCCTCCTCCCTGGGCCGCCTCGACTGCCTTCTGGCTCACACTTGACCCAAAGTGTCCAGGTCACACACTCTTGCTCAGCTGTGTGAGTCACACGGTGTCTTCTCTTTGCAGGGTTTATGGTGTGCTTCGTAATGTCTACAAAGGGGACGCACTGTAATGTTAAGATAGAAAGCATCCGGTGCTTTGGAAACCACAGGCAGCACCGTTGAATGCTATGTCTTGACTCCTTACATGCTGAGGCATTTTTTTGTGCATTTGACTTATCAAGAAAGTTGTGAAAATCTCTCTCTGTAGTCCCTATTGAGTTCACTGTGAATTAAGGGTTTTGAAGTTAAAGTGAGATACATTCCCAACTTAAAATGGCAAAAGTCCTGAGCATTGCCGACACTGAGATCCAGCTGGAGAAGAGCGTGCAGGGGTGAGGGAGGCTCCTCCCAATGTCTGCTCTCACTCTGCCCCAGGCCCTGACCTCCCTTTTGTCTCGACCTACCTTCTTTTCCTGACTTTCGTGGATCATCATCACCACTAATGCTAATAACCATAAACACATATGCACTAAACAGCCATGCAAACCCAGACTCTGCTGATGTAGGAAGGGGGACACACAATCAAATGTACCCAGTGACTCTGGAGTGAGCAGTGCATGGTGAGATGTCAAGTCTGACTTCTCAACTGCAGATGGAAGTTGATGTGCTGATCTGTAACCAGACCACTGTAGCCTAGGTTATCCCTTTGCCTCACTGGGTTATCCCTTTGCCTCACTGGCTCAGCATTTTTCTCTTCCCACCCTTTGTTGCCCCTCTTTCTCTAGCTAAGTCACCCAGCCTTCATCCCTTTAATTTGATGAATGCACTCAATGTTCTATGATCTTCTCAGGGCATGGGTAGAAATCTTGATGGTCTTGAAGCCTGGGCCCCAAGGTAAGCCAACCACAACCAACTTTGCCATCAGACAGGAAAATTTCTATTTCCAAAGCTGATTTACTCAGAAGACAGAGAAATGAAAGCTTCTAACTGATTTTTTTTTTTTTGCCACCTTTTCCAAGTATATACAAGTCACATATAATTTAAGTATTTATGGTCTGGAGTTAGGACATTATTTAAAGCTCATAAAATCTTAAACATCAAGATCTTAACTGTGGGGCTCTGTGGAATAAATATCAAATTTATAGGCCTTGAAGACCTGCCTACCATCAACTTAACGGGTGAGAGAACTACGAGAGATGTTTTATCAATATTTGTCTGCTGCAAAGTGTAGCACACAACAGCAAAGGAAATGTATCTCTGCTCAATTAGCACAGTGACAGTAAATGAAAGTGTCACTGCTAATGCATTTGTTGGAATTAGCCCCACAACATTCGTTCTGTTTAAATCAAATAGTGCAGCAGTAATCAGTTTTGGTCAGTTTGGAATGTCTGTGTTAGGATCAATCAAATGCATTTTGGTGATGGTTGGGGGGGGGGGGAGAACATGCTGAACAGCAAGGAAGTTACCGTCTCTGCATCAGGACCATCACCCCATAGCCATGTGATGTCAGACCCTGAAGGTCCTTAGAAACCTACATTTCCAATTAGAAAATCAATAACAACAGTGTGTAAGTAGATAAGTAGGCCTGGTAGTGAAACTTGCTTTCTTTAATCCACTTAGAAGCTCTGTGTGACATGAGAAGGCTGCAGTGATTTATTTGATTTGAAATTTTCTAAAATTGCCTCCTTCGCTAAAACTACCTCTCAAATCTAATCAGCAGGATGCATAAAAACCACAGTCAATAACAGTGTCAGAACAGAGCTGGTTCTGATGGTTTCACACCGTGTGAGTCCTTAGCTTTGAAACAGTATTTTAATATATCATATGCCTTCACATATGTAAAGTGCCTAATAGGCTAATTCGTAGAGATAGAAAATAGAATGGCTCTCAGAACTCAGAAGTCAGAGGCAGGTGGATCTCTGTGGGTTCGAGACCAGCTTAGTCTGCAGGTTAACCAGGGCTGCATAGTGAGAACCTGTCTCAAGAAAAGAAAGCAGAATGGAGTCTATTGTGAGGAGCTAGAGAAAGTCACTGTGTCACAGGTCCCATTCAGTGTGGGATGGTGCAAAGTTCTGGAGAGTAATAACAGGATCAGTTGCGCAACAGAGGGAATGTCATAGGTCACTTCATACTTCAGACTCAAAAATTAATTTGAGTCTGCTGTATTTTACTAGGTTAAAAAATGGAATATGGGACTCCTGCCTAGGACCATGCGGCCTGGGTGGGAGGGAGACCTAAACAAGACAACCCCAACCTGGGGCTGTGGGGAGTGAACCCAAGACTATCACAAGTCTAGCACCATGGGCTCTGGACAAGGAGTTAGTCTGAGACAAGCACCAGTCCATCACTGTACAGGCTTGGGCTGGCAGACCATGCCTGAGATGACCCCTGCCTGGTGCCACATTGCATGAATTGGACATTGCACTCCTGAGACCACTTCTGAGATGATACTAGACACCCAGAGGTCCCAGGCACCACTAAGATAAGCAAGGAAGTGGTGGAGAGATGAAAGAAAAAGAGGCAGAAGGATATGTGCAGAATGAGGAGAGGCAGAACTGGAGACGCGAGGGTAGCGAGCAACAGCTTGATGTGAAGTCCTGGCCTGTTCTGGGTTCATGGCTCTGCAGCAATGAAGGTCCATTACCACCAAAGGCCAGATGTACCTGCTTTGCGCTGCTGCCTGGGACCATATTGATATCTGGTAGCTATGAAGAACTGGCCCCACCGCTCCCCTGGGCATCCTGGGAGAGCTGATCTTGATCGACCCTTACCCGCTGTAGTACTCTGGAGAGCAGCACATCACCCAGGAACAATAGAGCTGCCTCTGGTAGCCGAGTTGCAGGTGAGACAACCCTGAGAGTGTGAGTGTGGGAGCACTGGTGGCATAACCAACTCAGAGACCTCTCAGGCCCAGATCCAGGGCTTTGAGTTGGCCCACCCCAACATCTACCTCATTGACGAATGACTGGAGCACATGATGGGGCTGGTCCTTCAGATCCAGAACTACAGGATCTCCATAACACTGGGCAACAACAGGATATGCAAGAGGAGTTCCAGTGAGGTTCCAGTATTGACAGTATAGCAGAAGCCATAGGCTTCGAACCAAACCAATGACTCACTGCAGTGGACATTTGTAAGCAAAGAAGTATAGACAAACAAGTATAGTGTGGGACACTGTAACTTACTAAAGTGTCCACAACAAGTTTTTTTTTCTTTTGGATAGGATTTTGCAAGGGTGGAGGTTGGATATAAGGACCAGAGAGATGAGTGGGGTTGCAGTACATGATGTGAAATTCACAAAGAGTCAATAAAAAGTTTTGAAAATGAAAACATGTTAGCTAGTCTTTTCTCAAAACAATAGTATATAATATATGTAAAAGAAAGTTGGTTCGCACATTGTTAAGTCAAAGATGGCATTTAGATTTGAAAGCATATGAATCATTAGAGTAAGGCCAATTTGGGGTTATTTTTCTTAAGCCAAACTACATGTAGCTTTGTTAATGGTATCTTCATAATCATGGCACTCCTGCAGGCTCTAGACAGACAATCATTAACAGTATACAACATTCAAACACTCGCCTTCTGGAATATAAGAATCTGAAAGCTACTGAAAAATCGAGCAAAATCTTCTTTTGGTTCTCTAAGCAGGGACAGTTTAAACTAGACACAGATGTGTTCCATGCACCATGTTGTTTAACAGATTTTACAAACCCATGACCTAGAATCTAAAGTAAAAATAGCAAAATTATGAATATGAAGGCCTATAATCTTTTTGTGGGTTTTGTTAGCATGTGTTGTATGCATATAGTATTGGTTTTCATCGTAACATTATTATACATATATTTTGATCTTGGAAAAAAATTAATGATGTCAGGGCCCGATCCCAATCATCTAATATACCAGAAACACCAACTTAGAAGCTGAGCAGGTCTTTGGTTTTCAGGGTAAATTAAATACATACTGATGGTAGAATGAAAGGAAAATATATGAATTAAATTTTTTTTCTATAGCATAAAGCATTCATAGCAGGATAGTCCAGAAATCTCTCCTCCTGAAAGACAAAAAAAAAATCTCTCATGACTTGCAGGTAAATTTGTCCCCCACTAAAGTCCAGCCATGGAAACAATCTGCTATTGACACTTGCCCCCTCCCTTTAAAAGAGTGAAGTATTCTCGGTGCTGATAGCATACATTTTTTCCCTCATGGTACTTCAGTGACAGGTGAGTCTCAGGAGTCTGTCATCCATGTAGGATGAAATGCTAACAGGCCTTATCCTGTACAAGTACTGTGCAGTGAGTTCAGGACCACAGTCCTTCTGGGCCATCCAGGAGGTACTGTTAATGGCTCCTGGAGTGGGGGAGTGATTATTTTTAGCGATGTAGCCACTGATAAATAGCTCATACTCCAATAAATATTTCCCAATTCATCACACAAGCAATTAAAATTAAACAAGCCTTTAATCCCAGCACTTGGGAGGCAGAGCAGGTAGATCTCTGAGTTTGAGGTCAGCATGGTCTACAGAGTGAGACTAAGACAGCAAGAGCTACACAGAAAACCCTGCCTTGAAAAACTGAGATAGATGATTGATAGATAGATAGATAGATAGATAGATAGATAGATAGATAGATGAAATGGAGAGATTACAAATAGTAAGGACAAACCATATTAGGTGGGCTCTTTAAAAGAATGAGTCAAGTGTACATTTTTGGAAGCTGGAGGCATAACTACAAATTAATGTTAAGGAATGTACAAGAAGGTGACAGAAAAAAGGGCACAAGCACTCTATTTTTTACCCTAGACACAGTTCTCAGGGTTGTCCCTAGTGCTACATCACTGCAGCTTCAAGCCCTCTCCCTTCACACCCTCCTCGGATCCCACAGACCATCCCACCCTGGCCTTCCCTCTCAGCCTCATCTCTATGTCCCAGGTTCCAACTCAGGCAGACAACCCCTGCTAAACCACGGGCCAGGCCTGCCAGATAACCAGAAAGGCTGCCCATGGACCTTCTCCTCTCTGTGTTCTGCAAGACCCAATTCTAAGGGTCACCCCTAGTGCTGCAAGAGACCATCTTCCCCTGGCCACTCCTTTCCCCAGCCTCAGCACCAGCAAGCATTCCCCAGGAACACACCAGCTGAATAGGTGAGTAAAACAAGCAACCAACAGCCTAATCCAGAGAGGAAACAAAAAAACAAGGGGCAAAACACCCACCCAACAAAGACAAACCAAGAAAATCAGCAACTCCACCTTTACTCACCACAACCCCAGATGTCAAGAGGCCAGCATAAGAACACAATAACAGCCAGGGCAGTATGAGCCTTCACTAGAGCCTGTCTATTCTATCACTGTGGGCCATGAATATTCCAACATCGGTGAAACCCAAGAAAAAGATGTTAAACCCATGTGAAGATGACAGAGGTCCTTAAAATGGAAATACATAAATCCCTCAAAGAAAGCCAGGAAAACACAAACAATTGGAGGAAATGAATAAATACCTTAAAGAAAGCCAAGAAAAAACAAACATTTGAAGAAAACTAATAAAACTGTTCAAGACCAGAAAATGGAAGTAGAAGAAGCAATAAAGAAAAAAATAAACAGTGGAAATTCTGGAAATAAAAAATTTAGGAATGCATACAGGACCTGCGGAGGAAACCTTCACAAACAACAACAACAACAACAACAACCATCAATGGGTGTCTTACATACAAAAAACAAATGGACTGAGAAAAAAATCAGGCAAATAACATCTTTCACAGTAACTTCAAATAATATAAAATATCTTGGGGTAACTCTAACCAATCGGTGAAAGACTTGTATGACAAAAACTTCAAGGATTTGATGAAAGAAATTGAAGAAGATATCAGAAGACAGAAAGATCTCCCATGCTCCTGGATTGGTAGGATTGATGCAGTAAAAATGGCCATGGGAACAAAGGCAATCTACAGATTCAAGGCTATCCTCATCAAAATTCAAAGACAACTCTTTCTAGACCTTAAAAGAACAACTGTCAACTTCATATGGAAAAAATAAACATTGGCTAAAACAATTCTGAACAATAAAAGAACTGCTGGACATATCATCATCCCTGATTTCAAGCTGAACTACAGTAATAGTAATAAAACCTGCATGGGATTGGCAAAAAAAATCAATGGAATCTGATTGAAAACCTAGATATAAACCCACACAGCCATGAACACTGGAAAAAGAAGCCAGAAATACACACTAGAAAAAAGACAGCACCTTCAAAAAATGATAATGGTCAAAGTGAATTGTCTGTATGTAGAAGAATACAAATAGATCTTTATTTATCACTCTTCACAGAACTCAAGTCCAAGTGGATTAAAGACTTCAACATAAATCTAGACACACTGGATTATGTTAAAAGTTAAAAGAGAAAGTGGGGAACAACCTTGAATACGTTAAGACAGGAGACAACTTTCTGAACAGAACACTGATTGTGCAGGCACTAAGATCAACAATTAGTAAAAGGGACCTCATGAAACTGAACATCTTCCCTAAGGCAATGAGCACCATCAATGGACAAGGAGGCAGCTTACAGAATGGTAAAAGAGTTGTAATAACGCCACATCTAATAGAGGACTAATATCCAAACTATACAAAGAACTCAAGAAATTAGGAAAACATTTTAAGAAATGGTCTACATCATTAACCATCAGGGAAATGCAAATCAAAACTGCTTTGAGATTCCATCTTACACCTGTCAGAATGCTAAGATTAATAACACAAGTGACAGTTCATGCTGGCAAGGATGTGGAATAAGGGAAGCATTCCTCCATTGCTGGTGAATGTGCAAACTGTACATCCAGCATGAAAATCAATATGGCAGTTTCTCAGAAAGTTGGGAATTGATCTACCTCAAGATGCAGCTCTACCATTTTTGGACATTTACCCAAAGGATGCTCCATCCTACCGCGAGACCACTTGCTCATAGCCGCTCTATTCCTAGTAGCCAGAAACTGGAAACAACATAGATGACCCTCAACAGAAGAATGGATAAGGAAATGTGGTATAATTACACAATTGAGTATTACTCAGCTGCTGATGTTATGAAATTTACATATGGATAGAACTAGAACCATCCTGAGTGAGGTAAACTGTGGGGCTGTCTTTCTGCCTCACCACCCAAATGCAATCCGAGATAGGGGATCCCAACTCGTGTTCCCTCTCAGTGAGAAACAACAAAATCTGGGACAGATTCTGTGATTCTCAAGCTCTTGCGTACTCACATGCTGCTGGGGACCTCAAAGAGTTGAGAACGGTGATCCTCAGGACCACTTCCACTACGAGCCAGGTAGGAAGGGGATTGGTGGAGCTTCGTATGGGGCTGAATGAGTGTCAAAAGTATAGAGGGGCTGGAAGAGAAGTCTTCTCTGGGAGATTTAGGCACAGCTCTTTATGACAAAGACCTCCCCCAGCAGCAATCCTTGATGAAGGAGACAGTCTTTACTTGTCCAGACTGCTTTATTTATGGGGGAGGGGGTGAATACTTGAGTCTTACTCGGAGTGAACCAGGGATTAAATGCCTTGCCCAGGAAGGGAAGCTCATTGGCTAAACACTGGAGGCACCTATCTAGACACCTCATTAGCATGGAGAACTCTAGGTTTTTATGCTACATGACCAGTTGTCATGGCCCTCTCAATGGGATGCCAGGTTATGTGTTACAGGACTGTTCTGAATTATGAGAATTCCTGGGGATTTTGAACATGCTTCAACCTTGCCAGGTCTTCTGTCTGGTGGCACAGTCCACTTGCCCCACAGTAACCCAGATCCCTAAAAATAAATATAGTATGTATTCACTTATAAGTGGGCTCTAGCTGGTTAAGTAAATAACCATCAAGCTACAACCCAGAGAGGTTATTAGGTAAAGAGAACTCCAGGTACGAACACACAGACTTCCCTGAGAAGGGGAAATAGAAGAAATTTTGCAGGTGGACATGGGGTGGTTGGGGACAGATGGTGG
This sequence comes from Mus pahari, assembly GCF_900095145.1. Taxonomy (NCBI): domain Eukaryota; kingdom Metazoa; phylum Chordata; class Mammalia; order Rodentia; family Muridae; genus Mus; species Mus pahari. Next base: position 18,484,594 of record NC_034611.1, on the reverse strand, counting down.
GGGAGATGGATGGAGAGAGAGAAAGTGGGAGATCAGACCACTGGAATTAGGGAGTATTGGGAGGGTGAAAACCTAGTGCAGTGGACACTTCCAGCAATTTATGAGGGTGACCCTAGTGAGTATTACTAGTAATTGAGGATATGAAGTCTGAACTGGCCATCTTTTGTCTTCTGGCAAGACTTCCAGTGGTGGTACTTGGTTGCTTTGGCTGAGCTGTTGGCCAAGGAGGTCCTGTAGAGATGTCTGAATGACCCAGGCTGACGCTAGAACAGAAGGTCACTCTCTGAAAATGGACAGTGGGACGTCATTGCTGAGGACAACATCCATACAGCACATTGAATGTGTTGAGGTAAAGTTGGTACCTGCATGGAGCAAGCTAGTACCCTTGGCAGGAAAATGTACTCTGCAGGCCAGGGAAGGAGAAACCTGAACACAAACCCAGCCACAAAACCTCCTCCTACAATCTGTCTCGCCTGCAAGATGTGCTGTGGCAATGGTGGCGCAGAACCTGTGGGAGTATCCAACGAATATTTTCAATAAAAATAAAAAATAAATATAGGAAAAAAAAGACACAAGAAAAACAAGCACAAAATAAAGAGCAACAACCAATAGAATGGAAAGCGGCCACCTCGGGAGGTAGGAGGTTGGGGAATCCTCCAGAATGCGCCAGAGACCTGGGAGGTGAAATGCCGTACAGTGGGGAAAGAGAACTTGTAGAGCCCACCTCCAGCAGGAAGACATCAAGTGACTCTGCCCCAGAACTGTTCCTATGAAGGCTATGCAGGGACAAAAATGGAGAAGAGCCTGAGGAAAAGGAAGTCCAGCGACAGGCCCAAAGTGGGATTCAGCTCAAGGGGAGGCCCGATGACCTGACACCATTCCTGAGGCTATGGAACACTCACAAAAAGGGACCTATCATGACTGCCTCCTGAAAGACCCAACAAGCAGTTCAAAGAATCAGATGCAGATATTTACACCCAACCAATGGACAGAAGCTGGTGGCCCCTGTGGTTGAACTAGAAAAAAGCTGGAAGAAGCTGAGGAGGAGGGCAACCCTGTAGTAGGACCAGCAGTCTCAATGAACCTGGACCCCCGAGATCTCTCAGTCACTGAACCACCAACCAGGCAGCATACACCAGCTGATATGAGACCCCCAACACATATACAGCAGAGGACTGCCAGGTCTGGGTTCAGTCAGAGAAGATGCACCTAACCCTCAAGAGACTGGAGGCCCCAGGGAGTGGAGAGGTCTGGTGGGGTGGAGGGGTGGGGACATCCACATGGAGATGGGAGGGAGGTATGAGAAGGTCCTTAAGGGCTGTACCCTTCACAAAGATCTACAGGCTGCTAAAGAACACTAAGAGCAGGAAAAATCGTCTTGCCCAGGGAAGGGTATGCCAACTAGTTGTCCAAAACCAAATGGCCATCGCTGGGCACATACATATGAATGACATTGTTCACGCTGACCAGGTTATAGTTAGGGAGACGTATGTTCACACAAATACACGCATGTAATAACAATTAATAAAAAGATAGACCATGAATTTGATATATGTCAAGGAAATGTATATGGAAGGGTTTGGAGAGAAGAAAGGGAAGGCAGTAATGATGTAAATGCGATCTCAAAAAAAATAGGAAGAAATTGAAATGAAATGAGAATTAGATAGTAACTTTCAGCTATCGAAATGAGAGAGATAAAATTCTGAGGACTCTGTAGATGGACATGTACCCTGCTGGCAGTGAAAGGCTGTGAATTAATTTGCATCTTCTAAGAAAAACAATCTGCAAAATATATCAAGTCCATTAGAACACATGTAGCTTTAAATCAAAGTCTCCCTTCTCAGCATGTGGGTGTTTACTACACCGAAATAATGCTGGTATTGACCATGCATACAAAAATGTGTATCAGAATTAAAAAATTAGAAACTACATAAATGGCCTCAATAGCAGACTGATTAAACAAATTATGTTATCTTTGGTTGACTGGATATTCTGAAAGCCTGCCCTTGAAGAACGTGTAAAAACTTGAGAAAGTGTACACGATACGATATAATTGTAGGCAGCATTATACCAATTGATAGACTGAAGTGGCTGCAGGCAGAACTGAGGGCTCTTTTTATTGACCTTCTCTCTACCTGTCACTCACATTGAGAAGCAGTGAAATCCCACCTACTCAAGGACACAAGTGAGGTACATTTGCCAAATGAAATGAATCACAAAAGAAGTCACTAGATATGCACTCACTGATAAGTGGATATTAGCCCAGAAACTTAGAATACCCAAGATACATTTCGCAAAACACAAGAAAACCAAAAAGCAGGAAGACCAACGAGTGGATACTTCATTCCTCCTTAGAATAGGGAACAAAATACCCATGAAAGGAGTTACAAAGACAAAGTTTGG
>NC_034611.1:18467327-18482046 GCF_900095145.1 Mus pahari | reverse complement strand
TATGCCAGTGCCTGGCAAACACAGAAGTGGATGCTCACAGTCAGCTATTGGATGGAACACACGGCCCCCAATGGAGGAGCTAGAGAAAGTACTCAAGGAGCTGAAGGGATCTGCAACCCTATAGGTGGAACAACAATATGAACTAACCAGTACCCCCTGAGCACGTGTCTCTAGCTGCATATGTAGCAGAAGATGGCGTATTCAGCCATCATTGGAAAGAGAGGCTCCTTGGTCTTGCAAACTTTATATGCCCCATAGAGGGGAACACCAGGGTCAAGAAGTGGGAGTGGGTGGGTAGGAGAGCAGGGTAGGGGAGGGTATAGGGGACATTCTGGATAGCATTTGAAATGTAAATGAAGAAAATATCTAATACAATAATTAAAAGAAAAAAAAAAGTGAAGTACAGAGTCCTGAAGCTTCAAATCTGTTCCTGAATGCCAACAACTGTGAGCTCCTAAACTCCATGGGTATCCTTTCCTGTAGAACACCTGGCCACACCCAGCACAGCTCCAGAGAATGAACAGAAAATAAGCAGAAAGTCACATAGAAAAGCTGAGATCAGGCGTCTCTGAGGAAGTAAATCACAATGCTCGGAAGCTCAGTACATTTACAATACACAGTTGAACAGAACGGCATGTGGCTGGACAAACAGGCAGGTTTATCTAGCCTCTGTAGGAGTGGGCTCTTAAAGAAATAGTCTCCTGGATGTAAATAGCTGGTAGGGGATGTGGGGAGATAGCTGTGGTGGGCTTTTCTGCACACACTCTCAACATCCACATATGGACCAGAAAAAGGCTTTGACACCCACTTTCACAGGCTTTTGGTCCTTAACATGGCCATACTCTAGTCAACAGCATGTTTACCTAGAACATGACTCAGGACTTTCTCTGTACCCCATTACACCCTTTTATGACAGACAAATAGAAGGAAGGAACAAAAGAAAAAAACAAGAGAACAATAGGGGGACGCAAAGGAGAGGAGAAAGGATAGAGGTGGGAGGAATAGGGGGAGGAGAGGAAGTGTTTGAAGACTCCTTTTGCATGTTCTAAGTATAAATGTGTTTCCCTTTTTAAAATATTTACAGCCTAATCTCAAAGGTCTCCTTGCTGTTTGGTTCCTTCATACATGACCGTGTGGTTTGCAGGAACCCAGGCCTTGGGGAATAAATATGAAAGAGCCTCAGATCTGCTTAGGTTCTTAGTAGATCTGGCTCTCTGGCCAAGCAATGATTTCCTAGCTTAGCCTGTTTATGTGACTCTGGTAGATTATTAGGGTCAGAGAGCTCTGTCCCGTCTCTGTTCCTCACGATAGCTCTTGGATAGACAGAGATTGTGGGGAACAAAAATGGCAGAAAGCCTACCAGAGTTTAGATGATTCCCGCAAGGGGTAAGTCTCCCATTTGCCTCAGTCTCTCAGTAGTGTAGCTTCTTTTGTTTTGTCATGGTTATTTCCTCACTCTCTGATCCACCCGCCATGCCTGCATATCTTGTAGACAGGATAAATTTTGGGTTGAAAGTTTTATAGTTGGGTTGGTGTCTCTATTCCACCCCTGGAGTTCCAGCTTGGCTACAGGAGTTGGCCTCTTCAGGTTCCGTATCCCCAATGTAGAGAGTAACAACTAAGGCCACCCCACTGATACTTAGGCATGTCCCTTCTTATCCATGCTCTCTGTCTTGTCCTGGAGATGCCCCCATTTCCTCACCCTCATCAGATGCGATTTCCATTCACTTTCATGGCCATCTAGCCATCTCTCCTGTCCCTCCTTACACCTGATCCTGAATCCCTGCCCTATTCCCTTCCTCCATCTGCCTCTTATGACTATTTTATCCCCCCTTCTAAGTGATACTCAAACTTCCTTGCTTGGGCCTTCCTTCTTGTTTAGCTTTTTTGGGTCTGTGGAATGTAGCATGGTGCCTATATTTTAGGGCTAATATCCATTTATAAATAAGTATATACCCTGAATGTCATTTTGGGTCTGGGTTACCTCACTCAGGACAATGTTCTCAGGTTCCATCCACTTGCCTATAAAATTCATGATGTCTTTGTTTTTAATAGATGAGTAGTATTCTATTTTGTAGAGGTACCACTTTTTCTTTATCCATTATTCAGTGAGAGACATCTAGGTTGTTTCCAATTTCTTGCTATTACAAATAAAGCTGTTATGAACATAGATGAGTAAGTGTCTTCGTGAGATGGTGGAGCATTTTTTTTTATTTTTTATTTTTTTGGTATATGCCCAGAAGTAGTATAGCTGGGTCTTAAGGTTGAACTATTCCTAGTTTTCTGAGAAAATGCCAAATTGATTTCCAAAGTGGTCATACAAGTTTGCACTCCCATGAGTAATACAGTATTCCCCTTGTTCCACATCTTCATGGGCATATGCTATCTCTTGGGTTTTTGATCTTAGCCATTCTGATATGTTCTTAGTTCAGGTTTTACTGCTGTAAACAGACACCATGACCAAGACAACTCTTATACAGAACATTTAATTGAGGCCGGCTTACAGGTTCAGAGGTTCAGTCCATTATCATCATGAGAGGAAGCACAGCAGTGTCCAGGCAGACAGGGTGCTGGAGGAGCTGAGAGTTCTACATCTTCATCCAAAGGAAGCCAGGTTCTGTCTCTCATGTGCCTAGGACAAGGGTCTCAAAAGCTTACTCTCAGAGGGACACACTTCCTCCAACAAGACACACCTCCTAATAGTGCCACTCCCTGGGCCAACCTTATTTAAACCACCACCTGCATGTAAGATGGAACCTCAGAGTTATCTTGATTGGCATTTCCCAGATGACTAAGGACTTTGAACATTTCTTTAAGTGCTTCTCAGTTATTTGAGATTCCTCTGTTGAGAATTCTGTTTAGTTCTGTACCCCTCTTTTAAATTAGGTTATTTAGGATGTTAGAGAAAGGACTGAAGAAGCTAAAGGGGTTTGCAATCCCATAGGAAGAACAATATTGTAGCTTCTTAAATAGAGCGACACTTCCTTGTTGACCTCTGAGCCCTAAAGGATCCATTCAAACGAGCAGCCACTGGAGTGGATGCTGAGCCAGGGTCTACAGCAAGTTCTAAACCTTTGTCAAAGTGTAAGCAAATTCGACTTATTTGTTTATACCTAGTACCCTTAGACTTGAATTAATAAGTGAAAACTCAAGAAATGACTTTTGAAGCTTCTTCCAGCTTTGATGGGGTGGAAGGGCAGTTTAAAGGTTCTCAGAATACAGAATCTGTCTTTTCCACAGACCACCCCCTCCTTTTCTATTTTCTCCCTCGAAGAACTATGAACAACATCCTTGAAGCTCACTCTTTTGCTGTGGCCAGTGGGTGGCTTGCTGAGTGTTAGAACTAGGTAGCCAGGTGATCTCCATTCAAATACCAGTCATGCTGTGCCTTGAATTCAGCCTGACATATTTCTCTTAGGTTCCAGACAAGCCCCCCCCCCACCTGAAAATTTTCTTCTTCCGTCTTCCTGATCATGTTCCCATGGGTCCGCTTCTTCCAAGTCGGCACTGTAAGACCCCAAATTAACTTGTAAGACCCCAAATTAACTTGTAAGCCCAAGGACCAGGTAACCTCTGGGATGCTGGGAGTTGTAGTTCTTGGAAAAACTAACAAAGACTAATGGGAAAGTGAAGTGGCCTATGATCTTTTCTCCATAAAAGCCCCTTCAGCCCCTTCAGTCTTGGGGCCACTCAGCTGAGAAATTTTTGGAAGTGATCTTGACCAAAGTCCATCTCTGGTCAGGGCTTAATATTTAATAAAGTTTGCTTCAAATTTGACCCAAAATGCTGGAATTGGTTTTTCTCCAGCGGATCTCTGAATTAATAGGTATATGAAGAACTGATGGGTTGGGGGCAAAATTGAAGTGTTCCTGGGTTCTTTGGACAAATTGTTCATCCTGCCATATTGACATAGCTTACTGTGTCCATCCTGTGAATTGCCCTCGGTTCCCTCACGAATGAACACTGGGGAGGCGTGGATGGTGGGATGCAGGTGTGGACTCAGTTGACCTAGTGCTTAGAACAGACCCATTTCTTTAAATTAATTCCGTGCAGTAGCTGGATGACCTAGGAAAGTAACCTAAGCCACCATTCTTCATTTTTTAAAATGATGTCAACAAAACGAACCCTACTGTCATTTCTATGGAGAAACCTGTCCTCCTTCTTAATTTCCTAAATGAAGCCCAGCTGGAGGTTGGCCCCAGGGAGCTGTTAAAGTTCAGAGCAGGTGTGGAGGCTGGACGGAGAGATAAGATTTCACAAAAAGCCAAGGTGCCGACCGGGAACAGTGTCACTGCTGTGCTTGGACAGCTTCACTCCCTGGGCCAAGCTGTTGTCAGATTTCTCAGTCCCAGAGGGAAGCCTGAAGAAAGGGAGACTTGTGGAGGGAGGACTGCACACTCCCCCCACAGGCCACATTTTGGAAGGAAGCCTCCTCTGGGCCTGCTGCCACCAAAATCAAACATGGAGCCTGTTAGGTTTCACTCCGGACCCTGTGGGGTGTGAGTTGCCCACATTCGTTGCTAATTGCCAGCTGTCACCTTCCTGAGCCACTGTGTGAACCTCAGGAGCACACTCTTCACTCTTCACTACTCTCCTTCGCCCCTTGTTGAGCTTGAGAAGTGCAGAGCACATGGCCAACACTCTCCTCTGTATCCAGGCAGCATCAGATTAACACAGCCAAAAGAGATGGAAGGGCGGGCGATGTGGCACAGCCAACTCATTACCAGCAGGCTTCACTTTCTCACCAACTATGGGAAGCAAGCCAGGAGCTTCACAAGGGATCCTGAGAGTAACAGCGAGTCTCAGTTGGACCCCAGCCTCTGATTTCATGGCTCTGAACCTGCTTGCTTGATAGGGCCAGAACCATCTACCTGACCAGGAGCCAAATGACTCATTGCCTTTGTCCATTGGGTTTTCAGCTTAGAGATGGGGATAATTAACACAGAGGTGAAGTCTCAGAAAATCTTGGCCCTTGCAATCTGTATTTACAGCAACAGGAAGTGGCTTGTACATGCAGTTTTAACTGTTAGACACAGGATGTGCCAGAGACGAAGGCATTTATATACTGACCTTCAGTTCAAATCCCCAGAAACTTGTGAGTTTCCACGCCCTTACAAATGAAGACTCCTTTTCTTTGCATGTAAGCTGGAGAAGGCATGAGAAAGTGTTGTGTACAAGAGGGAAATCTCCTCTCTTTTTCTAATCTGTACAGTCCTCAAAAGGTATCGTTGGTCTATGGGATCACATGCCAAATTTTTAAGAATTAAAATTATGTTGTAGACTACATTAGCATCAATTTTAGAAATCATGTAAGATGTGTTCCATTTTTTTCTCAGGTATTTGTAGTTGTTGCTAACCACATTCTACTGGATAGCTCTGTCTGTAATGTAAGACTCTTGTCTTCTGAGACCGGGTTTAATAAGGCATTTCAGAGCCATGCAGCTGGTAAGATACTGGAGGAAGTTCTCTGTGCTCTGGGCCTAAGCATTGCCATGGTGTCATCTCACCTTTGGGGACACCAATCATTCCCTTGGCAGCTGAACAGTTTTGTGTTTAGCTCACTGTAATCACTTACAGTATAGCTCAATCATTGAGATACACATACACACACATACACACACACACACACATACACACACACATGCACATACACACATGCACACACACATGCACACAAACACACACACATACACCATCAGTGCCTCTGTGTTCTAAGCTCCAAAGAGTTTCCATTTAAGTAGCCTCTAAATTCATCTCTTTAGTGCAGTGAGCCTCTTGTGAAGTATACTGATTTTTACTTTGGTTAGGGTAACAACAATCCTTTTGACAGTGGCCTGGAATTACATGTCCCATGAAGATACTCACCTGCTTTTTGAGACCTAGGGTAGAAAATAACCACAACACCCTTTGGCTCAGTCATTTTTGAAGAGCCCACTATTAAAAGATCCAAAGTCATTCCATCTATGGTTGGAGAGATTGAATCATGCCCCATTTAACTGCTGGAACATGTCTTCTGGTCGGATAAGAGCTCATTACATGCAGGTTAGCAGCAATTGTCAACACCAGTGGTCCCCAACTGGCCCCTTGCTTGCTGCAGTCGTTTTCCTGGGTCATGGGCAATATATGATTATGACTAAGCCTCAGCTGACATCGAAAGGATGGAGACACTCTAATTCTATGATTTCATACAAATATTTTTACTATTATTACATGGGCTACAGCATGAAAAGCCACAGGATGCTGTTCTGTGTGTCCCATATTGTGTGCCCATTTTGATTAGATAGCCCGGATTAATACGGTAACTGACTACACGATTCACATTATCTTCACTTGGAACGGGAACTTGTGTCTTTATACTTCGTACTCTGAACGCCTAGCATAAAATTTTGCACATATAAAGAACTCCACATTAAAAAAAAAAAAGGCAGTCCACAGATGTCAAACCTTTAAGAGTGCTTGGATAGGAGCCAGGGTGTCCACCACAGGAGCAGAGGCAGTGGAGAGTTGTATGGCATGTCCCCGATGGGAGAGTCTCATTTCTAAACCGCTATGTCCCTTCTCACTGCGTGTGGGGTGACAGAGAAGCTGCCTTTCCTCCTGCTGCCACATCCAATGAAAGCAAGGCTCCAATGTGGTTGGCCTTTGCCTGCCTAGACTCAGATAACAGCCATGTACAAGCTCTGCCTGTACAGATGGGCCTAGCAGGGACAATTCACCTCTTCCTTTGGAATCATTATGCACAGTGACTTGCACACAGACACAGGGCTCCTCTGCCAAGCTGACCCACTCCAGCAGGAACTGTGGAATGCAGCACAGCGAGTGCTAATCAGCCCAGGTGCTGACCTCAAACCACTTCGTGCACAGTGTTCAGCAAGCCAAGGACAGATGCCACACGCCCTTGTTCTCCACACCTTCACCCAAGCAGACTCCTGCTCCTGGCCCAGTGTGCCCTGATGCCTGGTCTGCAGTGAGATTCTGGAGTAAGGCTGTTCCAAGGCAATAGAAATGAGGTATTTGCTGAGAAGGCCTTAACTATTGCCTCAGGAGAGAGGCTGAGTCCAAAAGGAAATACGAAGTGGTATTAGTACCCTCCTGTTGCAATAAATCTCCAACCCCAATAAGCCTGTGCAAAAACACAACTCAGTTACAATATTTATAAGCTGCATGCCTAGATTGGGCAGATAAACCACTACACTACTCTACTCCCCAGTTCTGAGATCCCTTGCTACTTGCGGCTTCTCCAGGCCATGTGGTTCTGCCCCATCTCCTTCCACCTCCTCTTCCTCTGTCTTCTTCCTCTCTCCTTCCCTCTCTTCTCCCACTCTCTAAAATCTCCACCCCCACCTTTCCCTTCCACTTCCCAATCAAAGGCTCTAGCCTTTATTTGACCAGACAGAATGGGGAGAAGGGTCACATGAAATCATCTGAGTCCGCTATCTACTCCTAATCAGGGCAGCCCCTCTTGAGAAATGAGAATTAACATCAGAATACAAACAGCACTAGGGAAACCCACAACACACTCCCCTCATTTTTCAAGGTAGTTCCTCTATCCATGGCTTCCTATGAAATGATTGTCCAGTTCAGATACTCATTCTGAAGTCACTTCCTTCTCTTATCCATTCTGAAGTAAGATGGGGATAGAAAGAAAGACCACTTACACCCAAGGACAGGATTCACAGTTCTAATCCTTCCTTTCTAATCATACAGTCCTCTCTTTGGGGACCAGGGTCAGAGAGACTAAGCCATGCATGTATGCACAGAGAAGAGGCAGGGTTCATTGTCTATGAGTAGACATTAACTTTGTGCATCAAGATGGCAGGCAGGTGGCAAACAGAGGTGGACAGCATGAGGGTACACATGTTTCCTTGAGTTGAGCACTCCCTGTGTCCAGACAGTAGCTCAGATTCCAGGAGAGGTGACTTCAGCAACTAGAGACTGAGGGGTACACCTACGGAAGAGGCAGTGAAGAAGCAGGACACAAAAGAACTGATTTAGGGAGAAAGAAGAGAGTCTAAAGTTAAGTCCATAAACTAGACGAGACTGACCTGGACTTTTAAGGAACAGCATTACAGAAAGCAAAGAGCACTTCTTGAGACCTCACTAAGGACTGATAAACAGACAGTTGATGGAAAATGACTAACAGCAGAAAATTAATCCATTCCTTGTTTATACCTTATCCTACATGTACAAGTCTTTATAGCTAGCTTGTACCCCTTACAATCCAATAAGTTCAGATATGGTTATTGTATTACTTAACTTTCTATTGCTGTGATAAAACACCATGACCAGAGCAGCTTATAGCAGAATAGGTTTGTGTGGGCTTATAGTTCCAGAGAGATAAGACTCATTATGGCAGAAATCACGGCATGGCTGCATACATGGTGCCAAGAAATGAAAACTGAGAGCTCATATCTCAACCTCAAGCTCCAAGCAGACAGAAAAAGCTGGGAGTAAGGTGAGGCCTTAAAAGCTCTCAACCCATCTCCAATAATGAACTTCCTCCAGCAAGGCCATGCCTCCTAAGCCTCCCCTAACATCACCACCAGCTGGAGACAGAATGCTCATCATATACATGAACCTAGAGGGACAGCCTCACTCAAGATACCATATTCACCCTCTTCAAATCCTCATTTAGCCTAATGGAATATAAATTGCCTAGTTCTCACTTATCTTGTCTAGCAGCTAAGCTAATATTCCCTATTATCTTTCATTTATAAGAGAGAGAGACAGAGAGAGACAGAGACAGAGAGAGACAGAAAGAGACAGAGAAAAGTGTGTACAATTCCCTTCTATGTGATTTCTTCATAAAAGTTCAGAGAGGCCTTGTAGGCAGAGCTCCAGATATTAAATTCTTCATTTGATTTGTAAATAATGTTTTTAAAGACATTAGCAGAGCTGTTCTTCACATATAACATAAAATATATCAGCAGCTTACCTTCTACTAGATTATTTTTATTTTATGTGATCTCTATATATTTAGATCTCCTTTGATCTAGGAAACTGAGACTAAATGTGAAGAAAATTCCAGCCATTAAGTGAATCATTTAAGAGATGGCCAGTTTCAGTGAAAAATGTCAAAATAAAGTCTAAGCGAATATCAAGTTTACCCAAGTGGCCCTGCTTGTCCTAAAAAGACAACAGCATGGCCAGGTTGTTGCCATATTTATTCCCTTGATGTTTGGTCAAATTGTCCAGGGCAGAGCACACACAAAAAGCTGACACTATGGATGTAGCAGGCTTTCTCTCACTCAGAAACATCTTAGATGTATCCACCACTTCGTAAGTTTTATTTTAACCTCTTGATGGGATTGCAGGAAGAGGTGAGGCATTGGAGAGATAATCAGATTCTGATTCTGAGATCCTCGCCAACTGGATCACTAACCTGATACAGAGATTTCGTATCCTTGCCCTTTGCACTACATGAGGATATTGACAAAAGCAGTCATTTGTAAACCAGGAAACAACCCTTCACCATCAACCACATCTGTGGGCATCTCTAACAAGGAATTCCCAGCCTCTAGAAATAAAGTTCTGTTGTATGTAGCTACTCAGTCTGTAGTATTCAACTCAAACCAGTTGCAACAACGCAAATCAGTTAGGACATGGACTAAGCCAAAGACCTAAATCCTGTCAACTCTAGCACAAAACTTGATCAGCTAGACAGGCAAGAGAGAAAGTATGGGGGAAAACGCTACAGCTTAGAAAGTATACTGATGCTCATGTAAATAATAGAGAATTGCCTTATAAGTAATGCAAATACGCTTTGGTATTGAATAATTCTCTGTGCCAGAGACTTTTATTGGTGTTAGCTTTGTTTCTTTCAGTGGCATTAGAAGATCCTATTAATGACACTAAAAGATATGATATTGTTATTGTTACATAAAATTACACTGTTGATGTTCAGAGACATTAGTCACAGACGCAAGCCCACACAGCCACGCAGGGCAGATCTGGCAAACACAGAAATGGGTAACAGGAGCGTGTGTTGGGGCCAGCAAGTCGTCCTGGAATTCTCGCCCATCACTGTTATCTCCTTTCTCACCCATCATCTCGTGGTTGCCAAGCCTGAGTCCTCAAAGATCCTCATCAACAGAGAGAGGCTCAGGTCCTAGAGAAAGAGGGCTACACTTTACTTTTCTGACTGTAGTGAAACACTGTGACTAAAAAGCAACTTAAAAAGGTAGCTGGGTAGTGGTGGTGCACACCTTTAGTCCCAGCATTCAGGAGGCAGTGGCAGATGGATCTCTTGAGTTGGAGGCCAGTCTGGTCTATAGACTGTGTTTCAGGATAGCCAGGGCTACACAGAGAAACCCTGTCTTGAAACGACTGCACCCCAACCTCCCCAACCCCCCAAAAGGTTTTATATCTTTCGATTCTAGATCATAGGTCATCACTGAGAGAAGTCATGGTAGGATCTCAGCAAGAGCCTGAAGGCAGGTGGGCTTACTGGCCTGCAGAGCGGGAATCCAACAAGAACCACAAGGAAGATGCTCACCAGCAGGCTCCCTGGCTCAGGCCCAGCAGCCTTGGGGATGGCACCACCCTCAGTGGGATGGGCCGTTCCGGGTCAAGCATCAACCAAGACAGTCCAGGACAACAGGATCTGGAAAAGTCTTCAATTGATATTGCCTCTTCCCAGATGGCTCTATATTATGTCAAGTGGGCAATCAAAACTGACCGGGACATAAGAGCTCCTGTTAGATAGCACAGTGTCTTCCCATTTGGCACGAGCAGCTAGGAGGACCCACATGAAGGCTGAAAGATGAACTCAGCACAGGCAGGGATTCCTTTGCTTTCCCTATGTCTGGGGCTTTGCGTCAGGGACTGGAACTGCCCTTCCCCCGTCATGACATAGGAACTCATTGGGAATTCTGACTCAGGATTTTTGCATCTGTTGTTGTGCCTTGGACAAGGTACTCTCTGGAATTCTAATTCTCTATGTAGAAAGTGGGACACACAGGGGACTAGATAGAGTTGTGGGCAGCAAATGAGAACACAAGGGAACTGTCTTGCATGAGGCAAGTGCTCAATAAGAGCCAATGTTGTCCTTTTAAATATAAATCTCACAAAAAATGAGACTCTGCTTCATCCTTGGATATATTTGTCCTGACAGTGTTTGGCATAGAGCAGGCACTCAATATTTTTAATGAATTAATGAGTGAACGGATGAGACAAATCACTTAGCTGCAAGCTTTAACTCGTTCATTGAAATTCAGAAAGCTCAGACCTGAACAGACATTTCTCAAAAGAAGACATACAAGTGGCCAGCAGGTACATGGGGAAAAAATGATCCACATTGCTAATCACCAGGGAAACACAAATTAAAATCACAATGAGCCATCAATCCACACCTACCAGAAAAACTGCTACTAAAAAGTAATAAATATAAAGATGAAGTGCTGGGAATGTCACTCTGAAGTAAAGTGCTTGCCTAGCATGCATGAGATCCTGGGTTCAACCTCCACCGTAAGACAAACAAAACTGCTGGTGAGGATGGGGGGGAAGTCGGCCATATGGAAAGCAGTGGGATGCTTATCCAAAAATAAAAAATGCAGTCCTCCCATGTGGGACCGTGAGAAGTAGCCTGGTCCTTGGTTGAGCTAAAGCTAGAAGCCCCGGAGACCCTGAAGGGACAGTAGGAGCTTTGTCTGCTCCAAGGCACCAGGCCCTGTCACTAGCCACAGCCCCCCCCCCACATATTTGTGGCCATAAGTCATATAAGGGCAACGGCCCAAGCCCCCTACATTTAGATGAAGAAAAGAGATGTGACCACAGGTCACATATGCTCAGGACAGATCTCCATTCTAATGAGATACCTAGAGACCTGGCGGGCTTAACCAATAAGCTTTCCTTCCCAGACATCCCTCCCTGCAAAAGGTATTTATTTTCATGCCCACCCTGAGAAGTAGGGGGTGGTTTTACACATCCACTTTCTGCCATGACAATAAATGCCTTAAAACCAAGGATCGCTTCTTTTCATAAGGATCTGCTGTGGGAAGCTGCCGTAAAATCTCCCATAGAAAGCCTCTCTACACTTCCGGACACAACTGCCACTACACCCAAGCTGCTGTCAAGACAGGGACTCTCACCGTGGGACCAGCCAGAGCTCTCCCCTTTTCCCTGGCCCCCGACTAGATCCAGCCTGCGGGCCCCCATTCTGTTCTCGGCCTTCCATGGCTCCCATCAGTGCCTGGATATCTGAGAGCCTGAGAACCAGATGGCCCCAGCTTCTTTGCAGGCCCGGGGACCCCCAAGACAGCTCTGACTGCCAGAAACGCAGAATGCTTTCCTTCCCCAGAGGACTGTCCCGGGGCTTCCCTTCGGCCCAATTCCTGGGACAGAATGGGGTACATATGGTAAAACTTCCCTCTTGGCGCCTCCCCAAGCAGCCATGTCCCGTGGCGGACCAGATATGGGACCCACAACCGTACACTCCCATAGGCCTATTTCTAAAACTACCAAGTGATCCAGCGGACTTGCCCCTGGATGTATCCAGGTATCCGACCCCCGTGATTATTCACAATAGCTGAGACACAGAACCAAATGGGGTTCCCATGCGCTGATGAAGAGATATAGACAGTGTGATGTAACTAAACAGGGGAATATCATTCAGCCTTTCAAAAATGAAGCTGTGAGTTTTAACAACGTAGATAAAGAGTCATCAAGCAAGGCAGCCAAGCATTAAAAGGCAAACATGGAGTGGTCTCACCTTTATCCGCTGTGTCTCATAGAAACAGAAAGAAATGGAGTGTAAGGAGGCGGGAGAGATGTCAGTCAAAAGATACCGAAGTTACGTCAGATACCAGGAAGAAGCTGTCTGGCATGATGCACAGCACAGGGACTGCACTTACATCATGGCCTTGTAAGTTGTTTAAGGGGCAAATTTGAAAAGGTCTCAACGACAAAACGGGAACCTACGTTTAGTCATTCCAGGGTACAGCCATGAAAATAAGATACCACAGGCTGTGATATACCACGATTTTGTTCATCAAGAGATTCAAAATTAAATACAAAGAAAGTCTAAGTTACTAAAATAGTGACTAGGCAAATTCAATAAAATAAAGGCACATGAAAAGCCCTTCGGGACTTTTGAAACATACTTTTTTTGGAAACTTAGCGTGGATGCCACTGACCTGCTAGAGTGAGGGTTTTAGCTTCTTGACACCCTCCTCCTGACGGGTGCTTCTCTGTTTTTTTTCCCCCCGAACAGGTGATCCCTCCTCTTCACAATGATCACTCTCTTTCGCTCCTTCCCACTACAATATTCGATGCTGGCCCAGAGCCGTTGTATTCCCAGAATCTCAGTTTCAGTGCTGAAATTCTGTGCTCAGGAAAGCCCTCTTCACCCAGCTGGCACCTAGACACCTTTGAGCTGGGAAGGTGTAACTTTGGGTACCATTAGCTCTAATCCAGAATGCCTCCACAGCTCATCCCTCTGAGCCTGCCGTCTGCCACAGGCAAGCTCTGCTTTCCTCCACCAACTTTGGATATAATCAAAAGAGGGAAAAAAAAGGTAAACATAAGTGCAAATGGTAAGTCTATAAAAATATAAATAATGTATTTCATATATCACAACAGGAAATTATTCTTGTCCCCTCAAGGTTTCGTTTCTTAAGAGGGGTTGCTTCAACAGTGGAAACCAGCCTTATAATGAGTCAAGTGTCAGCAAGTTCCCCTGAAACTGAGACTGCGTGGTTTCAATGTACAGGGTTTCAAAGGTTTTTGGGATATGTGCCTTTGCAGCCTCCCATAATCAGGACTGTAAAGCCCCTCACGGGAGGAAGGACCAGTCAGACTTTCTCCCCTAATCCTAGCAAGGCCAACTTATCTTATCCAAGTGAACGTTGTTCTCTAGGAGAATTAACACAGTGTAGCACTGCTTGTCAGATGGATTCTTGTTCCATGGGGCTTGTGCCTTGATGCTCATGGATGATAAGGACATGTTTATACGGTAAAGACGCACAAACATCGCTCGCCTGTTGACAAGTTCCTTTCTTGCACAACGTTCCTCCCAACTATCATCAGAAACTATTGCCATTTAGAAACAGCCCGTGAGAGGCAAATATGGAGCTGCCTTTGAGCAGCTCAGTTTCGAACCGATGCCCAAGAAGGAAAGGCACGTTAGTGGAACATAGTAGGTGAACACCTGCGATTATAAAACCCTAGATTTGGATCCTCAGAAAGCAGTTCTTGTTCATTCATTCTGCTCACCCCTTCTCCTGTGGATGCTTAACTTTTATCATCTCATATCTTAGCCACATGGATGCTGGGTTTTACCCAGCACCAACCCAACTATTGCAAAGAAAAGCCACTTAGCCTCTCCCATGCCCACTCTCAGATTTCATCATCTTTCTGCCCCACCCTCAACGTTAAAGTGAAAATCAGTGCTAGAGGGAATCTATCACCATCATCTTAAAGAGAAATTAACTTTGACTTATTATTTATTTATTTTTAAAAGATGGAATGCTTTATAGATTTCATGCCATCCTTGTTCAGGGGTCATGCTCATCTTCCCTGTATTGTTTTAATTTTAGTATAAGTGCTGCTGGAGACAACACCCAATTTTGATATTTTATTTTTAGTCAGCATGAAGAGGAAGAGGAGGAAGACGCAAGAAGCAAGAAGGAGAAGGAGAAGGAGAAGGAGAAAGAAGAAAGAGAAAGAGAAAGAGAAGGAGAAAGAAGAAGGAGAAAGAGAAGGAGAAGGAGAAAGAGAAGGA
>NC_034611.1:18463051-18467119 GCF_900095145.1 Mus pahari | reverse complement strand
AGGAGGAGGAGGAGGAGGAGGAGGAGGAGGAGGAGGACTCCTCTGGGATTACTGCTCATTTTATGTTACTTAAGACATCAAGAGGTTCAAACTCAGCTGTGTACAAATTAAATCATTTCTATGTGCAACATGCCATCCTGTTTTGAGGCCAAGTTTCAAGTTAACACAGCAAATGTCACTCAAAAGTTTGAAAAGTTCATCATCCTCTTTTGTAAAAGACAAAGTCTCACTATGTTGTTCAAGTCAGTCTTGATCCCCTGGGTTCAAGTGACCTTACTTCTTCACCCTCTCCAATAGCTAGATACGAGGTCCATCACTGGACCTGGTGGTTTGTTTTAATTTTTTTCCTAATCAAATGTCTTATTTTTTTAAGCTAAGAATGTATTCACCGTTCAAAAATACATGTTCTAATAATACTTTTGAATAAAAAACAGTGGGAAGAGTTTCTTTTCGAAGGTAACTTACTTTTCACTAATTAACTCTCCTATCTTGAAAGACTCACTGAGTTTCAAAAAGTAATTATATTGATATGACCAACATCTGCCTCTTAATTTCTGACACATATTAATTTTACCCAAATGAACATCTCTACTCCATTTGAATGCTCTGAAGGCGAAATGAACCTAGTGATTATATTCACCACAATTAAAGTTAGTGACTATCACCCTTGTATCTATAACTAAAACTCAGACTTTGAATTTTTTCATTTTCTTCTTGAAAGCCTGCATGAAATAAATGCTTTCAGAACTAGGGAAAGGCGACCTTGTGGGAATCATACAGGACTCATTGGCTCCACTCAGCTTCCTGATGGAACTGTAAAAGACTAAAGATTTATATAATCTGAAAAGAAGCCAGTGTATCCCACAGCATAATTAGAAGTCGTGGACATTGCTTTTTCTATACGCTACATTGAGCAATCCCTGGCCAGGAGGACACTCCATCACAGGAGCAAATGGAAACTTGGAATTAACACAGTGTGTGAGGTGCCTGTGGGCTCAGCTGAAGCCCCAGTTCCCTTTTAGTCTAACTAATTATTTTGTCCTACAATGTGGACAATGCCCAGCTAAGTGGCTCAGATCACTAGAGGCTGTACACAAAGCCTGGAGTACATGACTGTTGTCAGAATGCATTTTCCTCTTACTGTTCAAACGCTGTATTCTGTAGGGGGAACAAAAGAACCCTAAGAATTTTTGCTTCTGGTTCAAGTCTCATGGTCTTATTTAATTCCTATAAAACTGGAAAGATAACTGATGAGAACTTAGAACAATCCTTTGAAATAAAAACTGGCTCACCAAGATCTTAAAATTCTGAGGGAAAAATCTCATTATCCAATCTGAAACTATCCAGAGCATTGAAAGACAGTCAAGGACTTCCCTTGACAGGAATGTAAGATTATTGATGGGCATGGCAAGTCATACTTAGAATCCCCAAACTTGGGAGACTGGGGCAGAAGTGTGTGGTCAGCTTGGACTACATAGAGAGATCCTGTCTTGAAGAGAGACAGAGAAAGAGACATACACACCAAGAGAGAGAATAAAAATGGTCCTTTAAAAAGAAACCATTTCCTAGGATCTGGTAAGTATAAGCAGAGAAAGATCACCATGAGGCATAACAATCAGGAGGGGCTAGAGAGATGGCTCAGTGGTTATGAGTGGCTCTTCTTCTAGAGAACCAAAATTCAATTCTTAATACTTGTATTAGGCAGTTCATAACTACCTCTTATTACAGCCCCAGGGAAATCCAGAGTCTCTGGCTTCTTTGGACACACACACACCAACACATACACACACTTATATATACACCTAAAAGTAAAATAAATCTTTAAGACTATACCATGCATAAAAGACAATGAAGCCTTATACTCATATTATTAGTTCCATGTTCTAAACTATAAGATTACTTTGGTGGAATACAAATATGTATGCATTCAGTCTGACCTGACTGGAGCCACCCGAGGCAAACATCCCACTTGTGCACTGACTAGTCCTACCCGGTTTTCTTCTCCTAATCTTTCAGTGTACAAAAGACAAACAAATCAGGAGAGTGTACAGGGCTTTACACCAAACCCAGTGACGTCAGCCTTGGGTGCACGCCTGACATCTTTGACTTAAATTATGAACACTCAGCTTAGATGGGGACACTTTTGTCCTGACCTCCATATGAATCCTGTCCTCTGACCAAATCTCAGGATCCATGGCCTTGCAGAAAGATGTAAAGAAAATTCCCCGCAGTGACTGCTGGATTATTCCAATGCGTGGGCATATTCCAGTGCCATCTTGTACTTGCCTGTTCATCTCTCTCACCTCTAACAATTTTGAGAAACTTGGACTCAGTCACCCCACCATGTTTTTTGTTTTGTTTTGTCTTGTTTTTTAATTGATGGTTGTCTTGTTAGGGTTTCTATAGCTTCAATAAAACATCAGGACCACAAGCAAATTGTGGAGAAAGGGGTTTGTTTGGCTTAGACTTCTCATCACTGAAGAAGTCAGGATAGGATTTCAAACAGGGCAGGAACCTAGAGGCAGGCGCTGATGCAGAGGCCATGGAGGGGTGCTGCTTACTGGCTTGCTCCTCTTGGCTTGCTCAGCCAGCTTTCTTATAGAGACCAGGACCACCAGCCCAGCAATGGTACCACCCACCATGGTCTATAGGGCATTTTTAAATTACTGACCTATCTACAACCTGATTCCATGTAGGCATTTTATTGGGTGAAGTTCCCTCCTCTCAGATGATGTTAGCTTATGTCAAGTTGACATAAAATTATCTAGCACAATGACCAAACTCATGGCTGACAAACCAATAAAGTATGTCAGGATTCACACAGTAGAAGGAGAGAACTGATTCTCCCAACATGCACAGATACAAACACGCACACACGCGTGTGCGCACACACACACACACACACACACACAGAGAGAGAGAGAGAGAGAGAGAGAGAGAGAGAGAGAGAGAGAGAGAGTAAATGTAACTAATTTTAAAGTGATATGCTTTAGATGAGACAATTTGGGAGGAGCAGACATTTTACATAATAGATAAATGAGAAAAACTAAAAGTTCCTAAATCTGTGCTTTTTGTCATTAATTGTGTCTGTGTGTATATATACTCATATGTTCACTATGCAATGAAGAAATAAAATTCGAATGAGAAATTTGTTCAAGCTTCCGAGGATCCATGCCAGAACTGACCTGAGACAGGAGCTGAACCCTGATAAACTGTCCCCTGCTGAACAAGGATCAAAAACCAGATCAGAGTAAAGACAGGACCTGTGAGTTTAAACCCTTGGATTGTCTACGTGTCTTCAACTACCTTGGGTCAAATATCATTCCTAAACCAAGACCTACAACCTTCTGCTTTGAAGGTGGGAAAAAAAAATCTGAATTTTGTATCTTCATCCTGACAAAAGAACCCATCTTCTCCATTAACACACACTGGAGTTGCAGCATCTGTGAACCAGAGCCCAGCTTCCCAGGACTAACCTCCATCTCTCTGGGGAAATTCTAAGATTCAGTGTGCTACCCAAGTCCCTGCAGGTATACTGGAGACTGGGATGCAGGCAAAGCAGGGGAACGTCAAACAGGCCTCTTAGAGCAAACCGTGGCTTCCGGAACATGGTTTTGATCAATAAGCTTTGGGGAATCTTCTCTCTTTCCTCTCGGTCTTATTCCCATGCCACCCACCATCTGCCATGTGACAATCGGGTCTCAATAAAGCTTAGGGAACCTGTGCTGATGTTTAATCTGTGATAGAAACCTGTGTACAAGCCAACTCTTTTGAAAGATGACTCAATAGCCAGAATGATTGGGTATATAAAGATGTCTAACCTCCATATAGGCTGGATGAGGACAAAATAAAGTCAGGGTACAGTGAGTGTCCCCTCACACTCTACCACATTGGTCTGATCTGGTCTTTATCGTTGTTTCCCACTGAGATCCTGTATTCTCAGGTCAGGAAGGACTCGGGAAGCACAGGGAATGATGAGAAAATGACTCAGGTGAAATAGACAGGAACAATATGCATGGGGTGTGTGTGTGTGTGTGTGTGTGTGTGTGTGTGTGTGTGTGTGTGTGT
>NC_034611.1:18455379-18462958 GCF_900095145.1 Mus pahari | reverse complement strand
GTGTGTGTGTGTGTGTGTGTGTGTGTGTGTGTGTGCATGTGTAAGAGAGACAGAGAGAGAGAGAGAGAGAGAGAGAGAGAGAGAGAGAGAGAGAGAGAGAGAATGAAAAAAAGAGCAAGAGACCATCAATTTGAGAGAGGGTGTGCAGGGGGATCGGGTGGGGATTGAGAAGAAGAGGAGGTAATGGTGTAACTATACTTTAGTTAAAATTGAAATAAACTATATTATAAAGAAGATGCAGATGTGGATAATTAAAATATTCCCCAGTGACCAAATGGTAGCACCAAATGGCACCTTAGAATACCCTCAGATGTTTTCCTTTGCTATGACATTGAGTACAGCCATCTCTTTGTGGTTACAAGCTTACTTGTCAAGTGTGCTGTGGAAATGTTTTTCCTTACAAGTAATTGTGAGGATCCAATACAATATGAGAATCTCAGGGTGGGAATTGTGGGGGTGGGGAGGGTTAGCACCATTGCCATAAAGCACTAGTTGTGGAAAAACCAAGAGCCCCTCATGTAAGGGTTTACATAAGCTAAGGCAAGTATTGGTCAATAAGGCCACACAAGAGACAAATAGGGCCAAGAGGAATTGTTACTGAGCAGAAAAACATAACAGCTTCTTTCAGCTTTGCTTACTTGGTTCTTACATACAGCTGACATTTGAAGTCACGTAGCTGAGAAATCCGTTATTGGCTTCCCTGAACTCAGAAACCCCCCCCCCCCTGATAAGTGGGTTACAGAGCAATTGCCTAAGTTTCCTTACAGAAACTTAAAGTCACTTTTGCTAAAAACAACTGACTCTTTCCCACAGCCCATAGAGTTACTACTGAATATGAAAGGCTGGCTTGACATTTTGCTGTCTGAACCTGTGAGTCCAATACTCCTCTCTTGAGCCTGCAGACAGGCTGCTCATTTGAGAAATGTTCTGTGTAAGACCGAGTTAACTTGGCCCGTTTCCCTTTGGACCACATTCTTTGAGTTAGTGAGTGTGGGGTCGGGGACAAGGGTAGTATGAGGGCTGTGCTCACTTGTGCCTGTGCGTGTGGAGACCACAACTGCCTTCCTTTCCACGTTGGTGCCTTAAGAAATACATTTCCTTATACTTCGCCTGCTTCTTCAGGAGCTCGGGCACCTAGATCAGCCTGCCCAGAAAGCCAAAACCAAACCACGAAGCCAGAGCATTTATGAAGGATGACCACACCAGCACCAGGATATAACCCAGTTCCTCGGTCACTGCTGCAGTCCTGTGTTAGGTAAGAAAGCTACCTCCAGATTCCTGCCTTGAGTCCTGGCCTGTGACCTGGGATATCTAAGCCAAATAAACTCATTTTCTCCTTTAAGGTGCATGTGGTCATGGTATTTGTCACAGCGATAGACATTTACTTATGACCATCACCACCTGTTAGCCCGTATACCTGGAGCATAGAATGTTCCAGCAGCAGGAAAACATCTCTGAAAACCATGCCTGTGACCAACGGACAATTACCGAACTGTAGTCAGTCTAGGAAAAGACTCAATAAAAGCCTGTTGCTTCCTCTGTTGATGTGCGTCATCTGTTCACCTATGAGCAGTGCTGTGGCTGGAAACAGCTGGCACAGACTGAAGTTGTAGTAAACGACATTTGCCCGTCTTGTTCCCAATATGTGACTCTGTCTCCTTTCTTTCTCATAAGACCCTGACAATAGGACTCTGAGTTTCTATCCAAGGTCAGTTTCCAGGGGAGAATCAGCATTTGCATCCCGCTACCTGTAGGCACCTCCACGGGATTGAATTTCTTTCCAGGGCCACCCTGGCAAACGCCATCCTTGCCAATGTGTGTGGGAGCATAAACAGCTGAAGGACCGGAGCGCTTTTCTAACAGTGCCTCCCTCCACAGAGCCTTGCAACCTGTAATTTTGGAATGCATAATGTAAGATGGGCGATATACATGATTTCAATCTCAGTGCTATAAGGGTGCATTTGGCACAACTGGAACATAAAACGGGGTGCTAAATATGATGTTTCAAATCTTTTCCAGCCTGGAAGATCCTATTTATAGGTAAGTGAAAATTCAAGTATAAATGATTTTTCTCCATAGTCTGGGGAAAGAAAACCTAAAATGTCAGTGACTAAGCCTCACCTTTGTTCACTGACAAGCAAGCTGTGGCATGAGGCCATCATGGAAAAGAGGTTTAACCCACAAGCTGCCAAGCTCAGGTGCACAGTTTAACTCTCGCACTCATCATGGCTACTGTTAGTGTTCACTCCCACTGACTGGTCCACAGGGCTTTGTCCAAGCAATTCTATGCTACTGCTTTTATACTGTCAATTTAAAGGGACTGCTGCCATTTGAACACGTCCTTTTAATAGGAAGTCTAAGGTGTGCTTAATGATGTTCTTTGAATATGTAATACCCTCATCCTACATCTTAACTTCTCCCCTCCCTCTATCCTACCTTTGTCCACTTAGTTCAAGGAGCTGGGAACAGAATAGGACTAGCTGTTGTGCCTATTTCTTAGGAAGAAACATTTCAAGAAAAGAAAAGAAGAGAAGAGAAGAGAAGAGAAGAGAAGAGAAGAGAAGAGAAGAGAAAAGAAAAGAAAAGAAAAGAAAAGAAAAGAAAAGAAAAGAAAAGAAAAGAAAAAAAAGAAGCCTGAGCACTTCAGGTTATACAATTAGAGTAAGTATAAAAATATTTCAAGCCAGGCGTGGTGGCATACACCTTTAATCCCAGCACTCAGGAGGCAGAGGCAGGCGGATTTCTGAGTTCAAGGCCAGCCTGGTCTACAAAGTGAGTTCTGGGACAGCCAGGGATATACAGAGAAACCCTGTCTCGAAAAAACCAACAACAACAACAAAAGATTTTCAAGTGAAAAACTAATGCCCCTTTATGTTCAGAAACTCAATTTTACCACCACTCTCAAATATGATAAGGACTTAAAGGGGGCACCATCCTAAATATATTAAAGATGGGTGCATTAGCCAGAATTCCAGCTAACTAATTCACAACAGGTCAGGCATGTGCACCGAGGGTCTCAGGAGACCTTCTTTCCACATGATGACAATGCTGTGGGAAAGTCAAACTCCAATCAGAAGGTTTCCCCGGAGTTCTAAAGCCCACGTGAGCAGAATGGTATGGGTTTTCATTTGCTAGGACGATTACTTACTCTTCTCATCACTGTGGCTAAATACTTGGCCAGAAGCTCCTTAAAGGAGAAGTTTCTTTTAGTTCACAGTTTGAAGACACAGACCTTCGTGGCAGAAAGCATAGTCGTGGAAAATGGCTGGAGGCTTTGTTGCAGGTGTATAAGGTGGCATGCTCACATCTTGATGGATCAGGAAGTACCCTACCCGATACACCCTACATCACCAAGGTAGATGCAGGCACTCCACTGGCTTTTCCTTTTTCCCTTTTTTTATTCAGCTCTGGACCTTAGCCCACGGGGTAGAGTACCCATGTTCCAGGCAGTGTTGCCTCCTGAACTGAACCTCTCTGGAAAGCTCTCACAAAGTCACCCAGAGGAGTATCTCCTAGGTGACTCTAAGCCCAGTCACCTTGACAGTGAACATGAACCGTCACAGGCTGCCATGACAAAGAACTGTAGACTGCCAGGCTTAAACAGAAGAACTCCCTTTCTCATGGTGCCGAAGCTGAAAGTGTTGACAGTTTGCTTTTTCTGAGTCTTCTTCTGACTTATGGCTGCCTATCTCTTCTGTCCACATGCTCCACCCTCTATACACAATTCGTCCTGATATCTCACATGCTCCGCCCTCTATATACAATTCGTCCTGATATCTTCTTATAAGGACAAACATCGCATTGGAGAAGAACCCATCCTCATGACCTTGTTTCATTTTAAATATCCCTTTAAGGCATTTTTCTATAATGCAATTGCATTGTGAGATATTTGGGCTAGGACTTAAATATGGGGATTTTTGGAGGGACACAAATACCTTTGGGGGCTGCTCCACCAAGTATAGCATCAACACATGTGCACAAGTTGATTGGGTTTGGAGTTGCCCCAACTTTAGGACAATAGTTCACTGCAGCAGCTCACAGAACTCAGCACTTAACTCATGGGTCTATTATGATAGTTATAGTTCAAACAGTACTTATGCGTGCTAAGCATGGGAGCTTCCCATTAGGATACAAATGCTCCTACCTCATAGCGCAGGAATGCATTCACATAAATTCACTGGAAGTTCTCTGAATTCCTATTTTTATTTCCATGATTAATTACATAACTGGCTTCTGGTTAACACGTCCTCCAGCCTTCATCCTTTCTCAATATTGGGAAGCCCAACTCTCTAATCATTCCTGGGTCTTTCTGGAATAAGACCCCATCCTGAAGCTATCTCTGAGCTCTTAGCCATCCATAAACTCATTAACATATAAAACATTCATTCATCCCAAGGAACATGAAACTAGGACCAAATATAACAAAAGATGCCTCTGCCATGCCTGCTACTTTGGAAGTACCAAGAATTTTCTGTGTCAGAAATCCAGAATTAAAGATTAATAGTGTATTGTTTATAGTGTCAAAATAGTCAAAAAGACATTTCATAAAGGTGGCATTTCATAAAGGTGCACATTTCTTTATTTGATTTAAATATTTTAATGATGAGAGAGAGAGAGAGAGAGAGAGAGAGAGAGAGAGAGAGAGAGAGAGAGAGTTTAAATGGGAAAGAGAGTTTAAATAGCCTAGCTGCACTTAAAAAACAAACAAACAAAAGAAATAATATGTAGATCATAATGATCACAGTCCTGTATGAAACTAAGTTATACAACGTAAAGTAGAGAAGAATTACTGCATTGGTCCTGAACCAAAGTGTTCACTTCTCCAGTGACTATATCTTCAGTCTCTCCAATATTCCAAGGGTGTAAATCTGTTAATGTGAGAGCAACTTCTAAATAAAGGCATGGGAGACCAGGCAAAGATAACTGTAGAACCACAAGAATAGAAGGAGAAAAACAAAGAGAGGGATTACTCTGAAAATAATACATTTAAGTTCAGCTCCACACAGCCATGGGAGTGCACATCTATAATCCCTGCCGAGCCCAAGCAACTCAGTACAGGGTAGAAGTAAGTTCAAGACTAGCCTGGGCTGTGTACTGAGGCCTTGTCTCAAGCAATAAATAAATAAAAATATAACTGTAGACTATATTTCCAAATGACAATTAATAATGATCACTGAGCAAGCTAGCGAACAAACCACAAATGGCTCAGGAAGCAACATGCAGAGCTGTAGCTCTGGACTAGCAGATGTTCATATTTCTCCTCATAGGTTCCCAGTTGTGCCCCCTGCAGGCCCCAAACTGCCAGAGCCATTGCAAAAGGACAAAAAAAAAACCTGGCCCACATACATCTCAATATTCTATACTTAAACTAAAATATTGGTTCACTGTTGATTTTAAAATGCAAATATAACTGCTTAATCTTATTTTTGCTCCTTTTGTCTAACAAACTGTGGTCGTTTGAATGAGAATGAACCCCACTAGGCTTACTTGAACATTTGGTCTCCTTTGGTAGATTTGGGAAGGATTAGGGGATATGGCCTTGTTGGAGGAGGTCCTTCCAATTTCTACCATGTTTCTCCTGTCTGCCTTTTGAGTCTTGGATGTTTCTGCTTCCATGCCTTTGACCCACCATCATGGACTCTGACCCTCAGAAACCAGATGCCCAGTTAAATACTTTTTTTCCAAGTTGCCTTTGTAGTGGTATTTTATCACAATAGAAAAGTAACTAAGTCATAAACCTACCTCCCAAAACAAAATAAGTAATGACTTTATCCTAATGTTTAAACACAAACAAGATTTAGGTAAAAGATAACATCAAGTTTACAAACCACAAAAGCAAGTGATTTAAAGGAATCCACTGCTGGAGAGGCCCTTGAGTGAAAAGAGAGTCATAAGGACACATGCCCCGGAACATAAGAGAAGCACACACTACCCACACACAGAAGCCATCCAGTAATATACAGGATACCAAGAATACTATATCAGTGAAGTCAAAATCAGATGGGATCTTAGGGTTTTACTCCTGTGATGAATACACCATGACCAAAAGCAACTCGGGGAGGAAAGGGTTTTTCTCTTCTTACAAGTCTTCTACCTCTGAAGGAAGTTAGGGCAGGAAATCAAGGCAGGAACTAACTACTGGCTTGCTCCCCATGGCTTGCTCAACCCATCTTCTTATAGCACCCAGTATCATCAACCCAGGAACGGCACTGCCCATAAAGAGATAGGCTCTCCACATTGTTAATCAGGACAATATCTCACAGAATTGCATACAAGTCAATCTTATGAAGACATCTTCTCTGGTAACAACAGACATCTGGCCTCAACAAGTAGCACTGGAAAACGGAAGAAAGATTTCCAAACAGGAGCATCTACCACTTGCAGGCCTGCATTACCAAGTGTAAGACTTGCTTGGGAAGGTTCTAGAAAGCCATGGTCCAGGGCATACCACTTCTTAGTAAAATTATCATCAGGATCTGCATGACATTTAGATAGGTGCCGGAGTCAAACACTTGCTTTTAACTCCAATACAATAAACTGGACATCACTAGCCACAAACACTGACTAAAGCATTATCAGAGATGAGCATACACTAAAAGACCAAGGATAATAAGACTTCGTTTAGATGATAATTTAAAGCTGATATTAGAGCCTTTCAAAGACATAGCATTGAAAAGCCCTCAAGTCAATGTGAGAATGTGCTCATAAACGTTATGGTATACATCATGAATGTTGTAAATGCACAGGAAAGTGTGACTCTGCACAGAGTACCAAGAACGCTGGCTTGCCATTCAGAGAGCAAATGTGAAGGTTATACATCCTTACTGCACACCACATACAAAAGGGTTCTCATGTTGCCTTTGAACCCTTAAGCAGGAATCTATCTGCAAGGTCCCAAAGAGTATATTATAATACTGAAGGATGCCTTTGTAACATTGAAGTAAGAGATTTCTCTTAATAATACATGAATATGCATTTAAGTCATATAATAAAATATTATCCATCATAAAAAAATGAAGGCACTCTGATATTAATGACAATATAGGGCATTATGCAAAGTGTCACCGCCAGACAAGCACCAATACAGCATGATCACACGGACACATGGCAGGGGACAGGGAGGTGGGGAAACAGAGGGAAAGTTGGGCAAATCATGTATAAGTCAACACTACTGTAGTGTGGTGGCATTCAGAGGCTGCAGCAGGAGGATGACCATTTCAAGGTCAGCCTAGAGCCTAAGAGGCAAAATTCAGCTCATCTTGGCAATCCCCTTAAGCTGACTCTCTTTCAGCCTTCACAGCCTCCTACCAGGAAAGGGTAAGAATTGTAACAGCATTTATTGCCTATTTTGTTGGAGCCATTTCTTCAAAATTAATGGTCTGGATATCTTTTTTTTCAAGTAGAAAAAAATACTAGAAACCATATAATAGCCGGGCGTGGTGGCGCACACCTTTAATCCCAGCACTCGGGAGGCAGAGGTAGGTGGATTTCTGAGTTCGAGGCCAGCCTGGTCTACAAAGTGAGTTCCAGGACGGCCAGGGCTACACAGAGAAACCCTGTCTCAAAAAACAACAACAAC
>NC_034611.1:18442469-18455239 GCF_900095145.1 Mus pahari | reverse complement strand
AAAAAAAAAAAAAAAAAAAAAAAAAAAAAAAAAGAAACCATATAATAGGAAGACAGAAGGGAAAAAGACCAAAAGATTGGGCTTGTCTGGACCTGTGATATCACCACACTGTTCTCAGAGTTGCTAACACTCACCTGTTCGGAGCAGTGGCTTCTAAGCATTCCCTCCCCACTCCCCCAGTATGGCACGTGTGTTCCGATAGNATTTACAGCCAGTTAATGTTCACATTAAAACTCTACAAAAATGCGCTAGTAACTAAGACGGAAAATACATTTCGGCTTGGCAATTCCCTTAAGCTGGTATTTTCAGCCACCACAGCCCCCTGCCAGGAAAGGGTATGAATGTAACAGCATGCTGATTTATCTCCCATGTTGTCAGAGCAGTTTCTTCAAAATTAATGATCTAGATATCTTGTTTCCGAAGTATGTGAAAAATAGAGTCTTTAAGGAATTCTGCCATATGCCTGAAACGAAATCAGCATGTGTGCCTGGAAGAAATCTATCATTCCATGAAACCAATAAATATTCCTTCTCAGTAAGTGTACAGGAGATGGAGAACAAAGAGGAATTACCTCATCTATCAGTAGGCAGTAAAACACTTCAGGTATTTCTACTCTCTGGCTTTGCATTCTTAGTCTCATTGCTAAGACTGAGTCTCTGATGAAGGTGAAGGGATGGATGGAACTTCAGGTAGGAGCCCAGCCCCGCCTTCTCTGCTCTCACCTACCTGCAGCATCCGGGGAGGTTTGCCCCACCCGCACTGCCAGCAAGTTCCTTAAGCCATCAGTGCAGTCATTTTAAGGACCTCCCCCCCTCCCCAGTGGCTGAAAGATTCTATTTCAAAGTCAAATAGACAAGCTCTCTGGTAAGACACTAAGAAGAACGATTCTCCTCCAGCACCTGTCTTCCCTGGGGACCCACGGAAGGAAAGCAGGGACTCATGGGAGAAAATGTGACAAGAAATGTTTGCTTCATTTGTTCCACGTGACCGAAAAGTGCATCAAGTTACCATGTTACAAATCAGCTACTTCATCACCATGCCTTCCTTGGAAAACCCCAATATAGATAGGTGGGATCCATAGGAGAGGGCCTGGGGTCACACACCTGGCCAATGGTAGAACCAGGCTCTAGGACATATTTATCAGTGACTTTCAGATCTAAACATGCATCAGTATCACTGAAGAGATTTTAGGATCCCAGTCGCCTGGCTTGGTCTCTGCACACGGGAGACTTTGCAACCTGTAGTTTTTAACCATGCCTCCTGAAAATGGTAATGTACCTCTGTCTTAGTCAGTGTTCTATTGTTCTGAAGAAACCATGACATCTCTTGTAAAGGTAAGCATTTAATAGGGGCTGACTTATAGCTCAGGGGTTTCGTTCATTATAGTCATGGCGGCACGCAGACTGACGTGGCGCTATAGAGTACCAGAGAGATCTACATCATGATCCATGGGCAACACTGGGCCTGGCTTGAGCACTTGAAACCTCAAAGCCACTCTTCCTAGTAGTGTCACTCCCTATGAGCCTATAGGGGCCATTGTCATTCAAACCACCACAGTGTCCAGCCCAAGTAAGCCAGCTCTCACACCAGCCTATGGGAAGCAGAGTTCCGCCCCCTGCCCCACCCCACCGCTGGAGAAATCAGCATCCCTGGGCACAGAACTGAGATGCGACAGGGCTTTGAGGTTTCACAGCCACCAGAAGGAAGTGTCTGATATCTTTAATAAAGATGTTCGATGGCCAAGCTGACTGTGGCAGGTCAATTCATGGAATATAAATTCAGCCACAGAAATTCTTTGAGAATTGAGCTATCAACTGCCGTGTTCATGTTGGCTGTTGTTGTTTGGCACAGACAGAACATAGATCTATAGTGATGTTATCCCTACTCAGAAGCAGATACGTCCTTCTGCATGGGTTCCAGGCCAATAAGGTCAAGGCCATTGGTCTCAGAAAGCATTTATCATCTGTCTCAATCAATATTTTTCTATCACTAACAGAAGCCTCACCACTAAAGATAGCTGAGTAAATATAAGATTCCCAAGAGCTGGAGTCGCCTTAACCCTACAAATCTCTGTCCTTGTACTGTGTGTGACTGGATTGATCCAGTTGTCTCCTCCCAATCCCACACATCCCACAGAGCACCCTACTCCACAATTCACTTTAACTCACACCTACAGCGCAGCTCAGAAACACCATCCACCGTGAAGCCTTCAGATTCACATTTTCCTTTTCTTTGCTTGCACATCAATTTGTCGATGGCAATATTTGGACGCCAAGTCATTTGTATCTGTGCTATTAGACAGCAGGCTCCCTGGGGCTCAAGATGCCTAGTAAGCTCTTTCATTCATCAAAGCATTCCCCACTGTACAGACAGCAGAGACCCCCACAAATAAAGCACAGTGCAGCCTGGCTCCATTACAGGGAGCAAAACATTCAATAGCCGAAGACACTTAACAACAGGGTTAGGGAGCTGTCCAGGGCCCCAAGGAAGAGTACATGAAAGCCAGCTCGGAAAGCTAGGTTTTCTCTGTGGATGCGACAGTTATGTGTACCCTGAATGCTGAGTGATACATTAATGAATAGAAAAATGGAGATTCCCAAGCACTCCAGGCAGAAAAAGCAGCCAGCCTTGTTTCCAGTCACTCTGCCTATTGTAAGCCTGCATGCACACTCACATGTGCACTCACACACAAGCACAGACACATAGACACACAAACACATACAGACACATAGACACACAAATACACTCACACACACAGAGACACGCAGACACACACTAACACACACAAATGCACATACTCACACATACACACAGACACGTAGACACACACGCTCTCTCTCATACACATACACACACACACACACACACACACACACACTCACACACAGACTCCTGCTCATAATCTACTGCAGTTCTCCTGTTGTTCACACCCAGAATTGAGT
This sequence comes from Mus pahari, assembly GCF_900095145.1. Classification (NCBI taxonomy): domain Eukaryota; kingdom Metazoa; phylum Chordata; class Mammalia; order Rodentia; family Muridae; genus Mus; species Mus pahari. The sequence goes on along the minus strand of NC_034611.1, from coordinate 18,452,297 downwards.
AGGCATTCACTGGGTCAGTGACCCCAGTGAAGACATCATCTTCTACGCTGCTTTTATTTCCTATGGTGGAGGTTAAGGTGATACCAGGCAATCTAGAAAAATCTCTGAGCACGGGTAGTCCACAGTACCCTAGAGATGTGATCAAACCCTGGATCTGGCAAACAATAGATGATAATAAAATTTTTCTAACTAGAATGCAATTTAATTATAAAATTCTGGCATGTTAACTTATTAAACTAGCTTACCTGTATACTCACCAAGTGTCTGATTTAATGAGCACTTTGTGCTTGAACTGTTTGCCAGCTAGACTCACTGCATGCAGGCTATGGTTACAGACAGGTGAGAGAAATGAGGTTAATTAAACAGAGAGACCAAAAATATAAAACTACAGCTGAAAAAAAAATAAGCAGAATTAAGTCAAGTAGAGACCATCAAATGTTTAAAAAAATGGTTTTAAAAACTCAGAAATTTTAGTATTAAAACACTCTTCACACTCAAGAATAAGGGTTTTTATTGTTATTGTTGTTGTTGTTTTATTTTGGTTTTGTTTTAAAGAGAAAATGTTGATAAGAATGTAGGGAGGACAGAATGCCTGCTCCTTTCTGGTGGAAATGTAAGATCATGTAATCTCTATAGATATCAACAAAAAGTAAACCCAGAATTACCATAAGGTCCAGTGGCTCCACTTCTGGCTATCTTCCCAACATCAGGGTGTATAGGAGGCAAAGACTCCTACAAACATTTGTCTCATTCATAGCAACCCTATACCTATGGAGTGTACATGGGAACAACCTGCATGTTCTCTGAAGAACAGATACAGACAATGGAGTATCATACAGCTTCTAAAATGTATGTATGGATGGATGGATGGACAGCCTGACACATGCTGCAACATGGATAAGCTTGCAGACATTATTCACCTAAGAAAGTCTTAAGTTTCAGGACTGGAGAGATGGCTCGGTGGTTAAGAGCACTGACTGCTCTTCCAGAGGTCCTGAGTTCAATTCCCCGCCACCACTTGGTGGCTCACAACCATCTGTAATAGTATTTGATGACCTCTTCTGGTGTGTTTGAAGACAGCTACAGTGTACTCATATACATAAATAATATTTTTAAAAAAGAAAAAGTATTGTTTCAAACCCAGGACAAATGGCTGAGGTGTGTGCTAACATATCAAAGTGGACTTGGCAACTAGGCCAGGTTCTCCCAGCATCCTTCAGTCCCTGCCTATTACAGGATCAGCCTCATCGCCATACCCTGCTCCCTACCCTGAACTCTCCAGCCCATGGGTTGAACTGCCCTCTGCCCATTTTCTTTTCCCTGTATACCTCAGCCATTTTAGTTGCACTGGTCCATTTGGCCCTTGTGCACCTCTGGCCAACATACAGTCTCCCCTCTCTCCTCACCACTTTCAATTTATGACTCGGCTCAGGGTGGTGTTCACTCCAGACCCTTCCAGATGCCTCTGGCTACGTGCTCACTGATCTCTATAAGAAACCTTCTCCTCCATCATACTTGGAGAAGTCATGTCCTCCCTTTTGGATTTCAGTTTCTCATTCAGAAATCTGTATACAATATCTGGCATGACAGGTATATAAAACAAACACACAGGTCAAACATTTACTGATAAATCATAGTAAAATTTATTTTAAAGCAGTTCTTTGATATACATGAAATTTCACCACTTATTAAAATGAAAGCAAATTCGCCTCCTGATGAGGTGAGCATACTTGTTTACTTTGAAGAAGGATTCCATCTTGACAGAACATTTTAAATACTGCAGGGCATAACTACTTTCAAAAATTTTTTGGAGTCAGTCACTATTCTGGTGAAATTATTATCACCAACAATGAGAACAACTGATTTTAGTATAAAATGGCAGAACTATGTCCAGAAACTTTGTCCTAATCAGGACACAAAATTATCTTTGATTTTTCTTAAACTTATTCAAAACTCAAACATCAAATTTGGAAAGCACTCAAGCACAATAACTATTGAGCACATCCTGCTCCGCTGCCTGCCACAGGGAGGGATGGTGGAAAAGTACTGACTTCCGTTATTTTCTACGGTTAAACTAAGACGTTTCCATAAGGGCAAACACTTTGCACATGCAGTCAAAGCACAACTCATAACACACAGTAGTCTCCAATCCTAACACAGGGGTTCCAGGCAGTGATTGTTAGCACTGTGTGGTGTGACTGAGAGCACAGAGCAAAGTGCCCATGTTGCCTGTGAAAGATAAAGTGACAGTAGGGGCTCCTGGTGCAGCCCAGGTGAGCACTGCTGGAGGCCCTCTGGATCACTCTGCATTCGGAAATGTTTACTGCTGCCGTATTTTGTAAAAGCCCATATGGAGTTAATGACTGAGTTTGGTAAGGGAAGTCTTGTCTAATTTGCTTGTTGTGTATAAATTCTGGAATCCAGTAGATTGTCCATTTGTCTCTAGGGGCTAAACAATTCTACCCTCCCCAAGCTTTCTTCTGTGAACAATGAGTTTCTTTGAAAATTCACTGATTTGTCTTGGAGATCAGATTCAAAAACACAGGCATGTCCTCGCTGTCGTTTCTGAATTCAACATCCGTGGGCGGTTCCTGTTTGGCTTCCAATGGCTGGCGTTTCTGTCATTTTTAGCAGCAAGAAGCTCTTGAAAGAAACAAAGAAAATACTAAGCTCTGTGGGTGATCAGTTTGCAGGACTGCTTGACCTCATGAAAACTTAATGAAACTAGCATCCCCTTCACGGAGAGAGCAGCATCATGGGAAGGCAGCTGTGTGGTGCCTCTCATTCATTTTGTTGGATGGACTTGAGTCTTTGCTTTTTAATAAGGCAACAATATAGTCAATGCCATCTGTGGAAGGTTTAAGGGATCTCATTATTCTCTTCCTACATGTAATAGCTTATTACAAAAAGAGTCAAATTGGATAGGCGTAGTGAGACACTCTCCATGGGTTATGTCTTAATAGTGTAAACAATTTACATACACAGACTTGAAAACCCAATCAGACATCCTTAGCATAATGTGATCATATGAGTTGCAGTTTCCTTCCTGAACATCTTCCTATTGTGCCCTCGGTGGAAAAGTAACCTGGCTAAACCTGCTCGATTTGTTTTATAAGATAGGCTCTTCCTCAAGAATATAGGCACCACGAGTCTAGCTAGCAATAACCATGAAGATGATCATCATTTTCTCTTCTCTGGGACCTTCCATAAGCTCATTATCCAAGGTAGGTTCCCCTGCAATGTTCTCCCTATGATCAGAGTTGGCATAATACCAGATGGGACGTGGAACGGCCCAAAGCACCAACTTAAGCTGGGCAGCTGGAGCGCAGGTTCTAGCCCCACTAGTCCTGGGGTCCTGAGAAACTGCCCAACTCTTCTTGACCTTGGGTTTCTCGACTTCATGTTTCTCGTTTGAAAAATGGGTCAATATTCCCTGACTGGGAGGAAGTGTTTAAGGTCAAAATAAGATATCTTATGGGATGGGGAAGCATCCAGCATGTAACAGTTGTTCAATGTATATTAGCTAACTTTCCTGGAACTGTTTTAGAGGAATTAGTTACCATTGACAGTGAGCCCTGCTCTGTGCCTACCGTGTATGGGAAATTTTACTTAAAATGGATGAGCCACATATATGACAGTATATAGTTGGCACATAAAGACAGCATGCAACAGTAATTCAGAAAGCCACAAAATAAGAAGACTTGCCCGCGTTAATCTGAGTGGGACAGTCATCAACAGAGTTAAATAGGTCATCAAAAAAGGCTTCTTGGAGGAGAAGGAGGCTTAGGTGGCACAAGATAAAGCCTAAGGTTTGGATTATCAGGTTACATTGCCTAAGGCACTAAGTACAGTGTACAAGCACAAACTCTCTAAACATCCTCTCGAGCATCAGCCATAACCCATGCCTCCTATAGAACCTGTGCCCCGCCTGCTAACGGACCTGTCCCTTGCCTGCTCAGTGCTTCCTGACACTTGGCTCATCAGAGTATGCTCAACTTTCCCACCACACCCCTTATCTCCAATGAGGTGGACTCTGCAGAAGGTAAAGTAATGGTCGAGAGGAGAGAAACTACAAGGCTGTATGATGGGGGTCGGGTTTAAGCCCCAAGAAGGTAGCTCCGTATGAAAGGGGGTTCATTGCCAGAGGTGGGCTTGGAAATGGAGGTCCCTGGGTAATAATCGGCATCTGTACCCAGACAAGGTAAAGGGTCCAACAATGGAGGGAGGGATGCCGGGAGTGCAGCCGGGCCATGGCTTGGAAACCTTTAATATCTCCCACAAAACACAAGAGCACAATGAAACTGTACTTTGGCTTAATGGACTGTATACCTTTAGGCAACACACTCATAAGACCACGGGCCTTTCAGTTTTATTAAAAAAAAAAACATTAGGTTTACAGTTTGGGTGAGGGTTTTGGAAAGCATTTTTAAAATGTTTCAAAACAGTACAACATCGAATATGTTTAGACATACTTAGATAAGCAATATTCTAAGAGGACCTATAGTCAAAATTATATGCAGTGATAATTTCTCAATAATAGAATTTTCAATTTTTTAATCGATTTTCTAGTATTTTTACGTGGAATATATTGTTTATGCAACAAAATGAAGGGAGGAAATAAAACAACTCATTTAGAATCTTAGTATGAATGCTTAGTGCTGGGCTGTGCTCAGGATTATACACACACATACACACACACACACACACACACACACACACACACACACCTTAAAACCGTCACTTAAAGAAAAATCCCTGCTTCTCTTCCAGCCTCCCTTCTGCACACATGTGCCAGGCTGTGTCCACCATAGTCCACCATACATTTGGAGCAAAGGCAGGCGTCCCTGTCGCTGCTCAGTTCTGACAGGCTGCCACAGCACTGGGCTCTGGCGCCACCAACATGACTCACAGAAAATGTGAGCTAGAGATAGATGAGGCAGAGCAAGAAAGCTGTGGGAGCCAAGGCATGCTCCAGCACGCCAGGAGCTGGACGACGATTACACGTAGGGTGGGTAGAGAAATGTACGGCTTGAGAAAGCCACACTGGACTCCTCCAGGCAAGCTGTGGAAAAGGAAATTGAGAAATATGATACAGAAGGTATCAATCAAATTCATGTGTAATTTCATGTTTCTACCATCACACTGCCTCCAAAGGGAAAAGAAAGAAAGAGGAAGTCCTGTGTATCGCCCTCAGTGTAGCTGAGATGACAACCACATGCTCATCTCCACAGGCTGAACAGAAATGTGTTTAAAGAGCAATTCATGATTCAGTGACCGAGGAGCCTAACGTGTGCCTGCCTCCTGATTTGGGAGGCTCATAGTTGGGAGAAATGAAGACTGGTCTATCCATTATAGACTTTTCTAGTGGTTAACTAGCTTTCTCTGCCTTTTCAGACAAGGTTTCGTCCTGTATGTTATTGCCCTGCCAAGAAGGCCACTCTGATACAGTTCGTTAGTTCTATAGACTTGGATTAAATTACATTAGAATTTTTGTCATTAGTAACAAGAGTCTCGGTCAGAATTTAATAAAAGTTTATTTATTATGAGCCAAGCACAATAAGAACTTTGAGGTCTGGGTGTGATGGCTCATACCTGTGAGCCCAGCACTCTGGAGGCAGAAACAGGAAGATCTCTGCAAGTTTGGGGTCAGCCTGTCTACATTCTGAATTCCAGGACAGCCAGGGCAACAGAGTGAATCCCTATCTCAAATGAAAGGAACTTCCAAACATGTTTTTAATCTGGATGACAATACCTGATTTCTTATATAGCATGTACCTCTTCAGTGCCTATCTCTTTAGAGGAAGAGAAATTGTATGGATATTGTCCATATTCTTGTTATGCAGTAATATTTGATAGGGCTGGAGAGATGGCTCAGTGGTTAAGAGCACTGACTGCTCTTCCAGAGGTCCTGAGTTCAACTCCCAGCAACCACATGGTGACTCACAACCATCTGTCATGGGATCTGGTGCCCTCTTCCTGTGTGTCTGAAGACAGAAACAGTGTACTCACATATATAAAATAAATAAATCATTTTAAAAAGCAGAGAATTCCACCACAAACCTTTTAAAAAATAGTAATAATATTTGAATAGATGAACATATTGATGACTTTTAAATCTATTCCCTTATCAATCTGGAATATTCCCTTTCTAATATCAGAATCATATTTTGAAGATCAGGAATTATCTTGTCCAGTCAGATCACACAGTGGAAACGAAACTAAAACCCAAAAATTGTTGTTTAGATTGTTCCGAAGTCAAAAAACATCCTGAAGAGACAGTCTCTGCAGAAGTTACTGTTTATAAACGCTTAAATCATCCACTTGTAAAGGAAGTGGCTTGCTGTCCTTCTGTCCATCGGGCCCTCCCACTGCCTTCTCTTCACTGTATTCCTTCCCCCCAGTGAACAGCTTAATGGTTCTCCATCTCCCAATCCTCACGCAATCAATTCTATTAACCAATTTTGAACTGAATATATATAATGTATCTTGTCTAACACATCTAAAACTTCAAGAATGCATGACTGCAGTGATTAAAAACCAATTACTCTTTTTATTACTAAGCTGTCATTATGAAATAAGATTATTCTCCATTTTTAGTAAAATCTGAGTGGGGGAAAACTTTTCCTTTTGAGTAAACATACTGAAGAGGGAAGAGCCAGGACCACAGACTACATGAGCACTGACTATGTGTTCTATGGAGTGGGCACTCACTGAAATGGGCTAGGTGCAAAGACACTAGATGTGCAAGGACAGTGTATGCAAATGACAGGAGGCAAATGCAATGCCAGCCAATGTGTGAATAACTCAAGTTGACAATTCCCATTCCTCTCTTTCCTGATCTGAGAACTGACCAGGGGTTTGTTCAGCCTAATCCAAAATTGTGAGCTTCAGATGCACTGTGAAATGCTGTCTCAATAAATAATAATAATAATAATAATAATAATAATAATAATAATAATAATACTGGACTTATTAACACTGTCTCAAAAAATAATACTGTCCTGATTACTCCCCGTGAGTGGGGAAAAACTTATGAAACCCTATCTCCTACTGCTGAACTCTTGATTACTGTTTAGATTTTTTGGGGGAGAAGAAATTATCTTTATTTAGTTGTACACCTATTGCTTCCTCACCAGGCTCTAACAGATAACCCCAAACCCATGGATAACACAGATATCCCTGGTTAAGCTCCATAGACCACAAACAAACTGAATAGACATGGATATGAGAAGGAGATTTGTAGGGAAGAAAGGGGAGAAGCAGAGGTAATATGGGATGTAAGAGGGCAGGGGTGAGAGCGGTCAATGTGTTTTCAATACGTATGTGGAACTGACAAAGAAAATATTCAATTAATTATTAAAATGGGTGGGGAGAAGGTAGAGAGCAATAGATAAAGAAACCCAGCATCAATATATGATCTACACACATATGCAAAGGTGAGTTCACACACACACACACACACACACACACACACACACACACACACACACCAGTAAAGAATGTTAATAATATATATCAATTGTTGGATTTCTTAAAATTTTCTGTAGTTGCCCTAATTCTATTTTTTGCTTTCTTTAGTTTCTTAGACATGTATGTCAAAATCTTCCACTACAAATCTTAATCATCTACCTTAGTCGCTGTCAGTTGCTCTGATAAAAACCGATGACGGAAAGTGACTTACGGGAGAAAGACTCTTTTGTGCCTGATAGTTCCAGGGGGAGAGTCCATAATGGTGGGAGAAGCAGTGGTGAACCCTCCCCATTGCATTCTTCTCTTTCCATTGGCCACATTTGTCATTTTTTTTCTTCCTCCTTTTCTTTCCTTGGAATGAGCACCCTGCTTAGTTAGTCCCCTCCTCCGCATTTGAAATGAACAATGTATATTTTTCAGTGTTTATCTTTGCATCACAAACATCCATACATATCTTTTCCAAATTTTAACATTGATCCCTTTGTTCTCTTCCACTCTAACACATAACTGAAAACGCATTGGTTTCATTCCCTGCTTTCCACTTCTGCTTCTATACATGTTACCTTTGTATATTCTTTATAATCTCTCAAGGTATCAGTTCAGTTGTTGACTAAACATTGAAATTAGCCCAAATGTTTAACATTTAATAAGTTTTCCTTTGCTTCTAACTAGACATATTTTCTTCTACTTAAAATATATTCTGTAGAGTTCTTGGTGAGATTATCTGCCAAGTTTGTATAAAAAAATACAAATACTCTTGGAGATCCATCTTTCTTCTGGTCTACACCTCTAATTGCAGTCATGGATCATCACCCCACATTTACTAGCCCACAGTTCTGCCTGCCTTCCAGGAGGCCTGCTCCCACCCAGGACACCCATGTGAGAAACCCACACCCCAACCCCCACCTTGACCAAAGCAAGCCCAGCAGCCATGAGCTCTGCTCCATCCTTTAAGAGCTCCATCTTCCTTCTGGTCCATACCTCTACCACAATTTCAGTTTGGCACCCTACTCCCAGCACACAACTCTTCCTAGCTCCCAAGAGGGCTGCCCCCACTCAGGTCAACCATCTCCATCATCTGTACCTCACCTCTACCTGAAATTGAGGATCTGCACTCCACACTCCAGCCCACAACTCTGCCTGCCTTTTGGGAGGCCTGCTGTCACCCAGAACGACCAGTCCCAGAGGCTTGCTATCCCCAGGGACTACCAGACCAGCCAATACCAGAGACAACAAGATGGCTCAAGGTAGCATACACACAAGAACACAATCAACAGAAGCAAGTGCAGTATGAATGGCACCATCAGAACCCAGCTTTCCTATGACAGCAAGCCCTAGATACCCTAACACACCTGAAGAACAAGACTATGTCCTTAAATCTCATCTTATGAAGATGATAGAGGCCTTAAAGAGGATATAAATAAATTCCTTAAAGAAATACAGGAAAATATAATCAAACAGATAGAAGCTCTTAAAGAGGAAACAAATAAATCCCTTAAAGAAATACAGACAAACAGAATCAAACAGATGAAGGAAGTGAATAAAACTAGTCAAGACCTAAAATTGGAAAGAGAAACAATAAAGAAAATACAAATGGAGGTAACCTTGGAGATGGAAAAACCTAGGAAAAAGAACAGGAACTTCAGATGCAAGCATCACCAACAGAATATAAAGGATAGAAGATAGAATCTCAGATGTAGAATATAGAATTCGATGCATCAGTCAAAGAACATGACAAATCTAAAAATGTTTCTAATACAAAACGTTCAGGAAATTTGGGACACTCTGTGTTATCTGTTTCCCCAACAAGGTCGCCTTGTCTGGTCTCAATGGGAGAGGATGCACCTAACCTGATAAGTAGATATTAGTCATAAATACAGGATACTCATGATACACTGCACAGACCCAGAGAAGCTAAACAAGAAGGAAAGTCCAAGGGAGGATGCTTAAATCTCACTTGGAAATGGGGATAAAATAGTCATAGGAGGCAAAATTTGTCCTGACTAAAAGAAATATAGGGACAAATATGGAGCAGAGACTGAGAGAATGGCCAACCAATAACTGGTCCACGTTGAGACCCATACCATGGGCAAGCCCAGTCCCTGACACTGTTAATGATACTCTGCTATGCTTGCACACAGGAGCCTAGCATCACTGTTCTCTGAGAGACTCCATCCAGTGGCTGACTGAAACAGATGCAGGTACCTACTGCCAAGCATTGGATGGAAGTTGGGAACTCTTTTTTTTTTTTTTTTTTTTTTTTTTTAGTTTTGTTTTTATTACTACTTTTTTTTCAAATTTTTATTAGATATTTTCTTCATTTACATTTTAAATGCTATCCCCAAAGTCCCCAATACC
>NC_034611.1:18418836-18434699 GCF_900095145.1 Mus pahari | reverse complement strand
GAACACCCCTCCTCGGGCGGGGAAAGGTGCCGGTCTCACGTAATTTTCAAATGTCAACATATAGTCTTATTTCATCTTTCTACTGATTAGTTATGTTGTTAATTTTATACATACATGTGTATAGAGTATTTTGATCATTTTCCCCTCCACCCTCACTTATCTCCCTCCCATACCTGTCAATCACTTCTTGACCCCCTCCCCCCTTTAGCACTCTTCCAGGAGTCACCCACATGGTTTTTGTTTGTGACATATTTGGCTTAACCAGATCCATCTATGTGATGACTGGATTCAAACTACTCGCTGGAGCCTAATGGAGTTTTCAGTGAGTACATGACTCCACACATAGCTCAGCAGTGAACAGAAAAGGTATCTGAGTCCCTCCTTTGTGGACAATCCCATTTGGAAGGCTTCTGTTGTGTTTCTATGTCTCTGACGTTCTGCACGGGTGAGTCTACTATAGCTGTTTCGAGCCTGGCTACAGCAGTAGTTGGTGACCCCTTTGGGGTCAAAGGAGACTTTCACAAGGGTCACCTAAGATCATCAGAAAACACAGATGTTTACATTACAATTCATAGCAGTAAAATTACAAATAGGAAGTAGTAATGACAATAATGTTATGGTTGGGGACCACTGCAGCATGAGGAACTGTACTAAAGGGTCTCAGCATTAGGAAGGCTAAGCACCGCAGCGTGAGAGTGTTTTCCTTATCACTAGTTCTGTAGCTTGCTCTAATACAGCTAAATGTATGTTGTTCATCTTCCTGGAGATCACCTCGTATTCTGCAATGTAATTCGTTATCATTCTCTAATTTGAATAGTGAAATATTATACTAATGCACTTGTGTTTACTACTTAAAAGGAGATCTATGTGCATACTTTAAGAAACTTTAATGCATTCCCAATGAAGCTTCCTTCCTCCTGTTTCCTGTATTGCTTACCTTAAGTGTGTGTTCCCACTTTTTATTTCTCTGCATTATGTTCGGGGAAATTTTGTCTGATTTAGCTTACAATCCATTGCTCTTCTTTTATTGCCTAGTCACTGTTAAATACCCCCTAAGTTTTAATTTTGGCAATTTTCATTTTTATTTCTAGCAGTTCTATTTATCTGATGTTTTAGTTTCTCTTATAAATTACTTCAATTCTGTAAATTCCTTGACTTTCTTTAGCTTGCTTGTGTTTGCCTAATAAATATTCAGAGCAGCTTGAGCCCCTGAAGCGATGACGGGAATAAAGAGCTCTTTGCACCACCCAACAGAACCAGAACTAGGCAGGGACAGGCAAGACCCCATCTTCACCAGGACTTGTGTCTTGGTGATCAGAAGGTCTTGTGTCTTGTCCTAATACAAAGTACAGTAACAGTAACTGGGTTATGAACTCTTTCTGATCCTTTCAGTAGCTGCTGTTCAATTATAATTATGCTCTTTGTTGCTTCTGTTTATTATACTTCAAATGATTAGTGTGTGTGTGTGTGTGTGTGTGTGTGTGTGTGTGTGTGTTTATATAAGATAAGAAATGGAAAAATATGAAAACAGACTTTAGGAAATGAAGTATGTGACATTACCTCTTCCCAGGGCCTGGAAAGTAACTCAGGACTGCCTTAATAAAAAAGATAAGCAGTTCTACATACGAGCCAGGCAAGTCAAACATGGGCTTCAGTGCTTTGGGAACATTGGTCTACTTCATACTATAATAATAAGAGTCTAGCCATTTATAACCACCACTCATTTTGGAAGATTATTCTGTTATTTCTGCCACCTTATTAGATTTCCCATCTTCATATCTTGTAAAACCACCAAAACAACACTTAAATTCATCATCCTCAGCAAATTATCTCAAGAAAAAAGTGTACTCGTGATGCACAAGCCATTTGTCTCTGAGCTGTGTTCTTTTGCATTATTGGTTTGCCAGCTCTTTATGAAGATATATTTTAGACATAGGCTATATGAACATATCACATAGAGGGATAATGTGTATTGTATGGGTTTTAAGGTATTTTCAGTGAGACACTGTAGACACTTAGACTGCCTTCCAAGACTGAACAGAGCCTAAAGGTAATATCAGAAGAGGGGTTCAAAATCCAGGCCTTTGACAAACAACTTATCGGTTTCACGTGTTGTGAAGTTTGTATAAAAATAAAATTATATTACAACTATCTCACTGTATTTGGCACAGAAAAATGTGAATATAATTAAAGAAAATTATTCATGTCAAGTCACTTTAGGGGATAACCATATGTTAGCAGAAAGGAAATATTGAAAGAGAAGAGAGGTGGTTTGGGTCTGGAAGCACGTGGTGGTTAACTGAGAATGAAGAAATCAGGCCTCTGAGAGCAGACCTTTTGTTAACTGGTTATTGAGGACAGATGGTCAAATCTAGCCTATTTAGGCTTCTGGCGCCCTGGATTTTGTCTTAACACTCTGACTAAGGACCTATAATACACATAGACTTGCCCATCCTGGTCACGACCAGGCAACTCGCTTCCTTTTGCCTTTTGCATGGTTTATTTTTGTCTTTTCTTGACTAGCTGGAATGTCACCACAGTTAAAATGCTCATTAAATGAGCTCTAGCAGGTGATTTTCTGAGGTGAGGTACATTTCTGAGAAAAAAACGCTCAAAGCCTGGTCTCTGGCTCGGCTTCCGGTTTGTTTATCAGGCTTCCGGTTCACGTCGCTGCTTATGTAAGAAAGTCTGGCTGTGTGGCGGTGTGCAGCCGGACCTCCACACCCACAGACATTCCCATGCAACGTTCTGGAACCTTAGACAACCTGAGGGTCTCAGAGAAGTTTTCCTCAGATCCACTGCCCTTTCTAGCCAAAAGACTTCCTCTCACATCAGCTGAATCCTCCCTGAAATTTTCCAACTGGATAAAAACATATTTTAAGTTTTACGTTTTTAAAAACTTCAATTGCTAGATTCCCTAGACTGTGTCCAGGCATCTGTTTAACGCTCCTTGGTTTTACCCTCTCCCTGGTGCCGTTTCTTCCTGCCCCTCTTTCCTCATTGGTTTGTTCCTGGTATCTGGTTTATCTCTTGACACTTCCGACCCCCACCCTCCATCCGGGGGTGGCTGGTGCCCCTCCCTTGCCTGCCTGCCCACTGAGCTGGCTGCAGATGCCGCTTGGCTTTCCTCCTCGCTGTTTACAGTTCCTGGGAAACAAAGAGCAGAGAGGGGACCCCTGCCCTCTGCTGAACAGAGTTTTCGTTTGATTGTGTTTTCATCTCATTAGGAGTTCCTGCGCATCTGCAGAGAGACATGGGTCCTTTCCGCTAAGCACTTTAATCTCACCGAAGGTAAATGCCAACTGCACTGTGACTCTATCCCATTTGCCCTTCCTGGATTCTCTCCTCTAATTCTGAGCACACTTATGGTAATGAGCTAGCCTGGCTCTAGGCTTCCCGTGACCCTTTTCCCCACAGGGGCACTGTGTTAGCATGAGGTGTCAGAGACATAAACTTTCATTAGTGAGATTTCCAGGCGATGGCTTGGAAACCTCCTCCCCCATTCCTGTTAGCACTGAGGAATGGCTTTCTCTTCTCTGTCCTTATCTCTATGGCCGGGCACAGGACCAAGTTATGGCTGTCATTTTTCAAGTGGCAACTAGGGAGGAAACACAATTTGGAAACATGGCGGTAATATAAACAGCTAACATTTGGATAGCCTTTAAACCTTACAAAGGGCTTTCGTCTGCACTCACTGAATCATTACAGCCATTTTAGAAGCTAGTTTCTATTATTTGTTCCAGCTTGAAAATAGAGAAATTGAACTCTGAAATGACACTAGAGATTACCCTGCAAATAAACAACTAAGCTTAAAACCCGGGCTTCTAGAGAGGGGCTCCTCTTTTCTCCGATTATCACATAATACCTTACCTACCTATACCTTCAATTTGGTTCAACCAAGCTGGAGAATAATCAGGCAAGTATAGAAGCCTGAAAGCCATGTACACAGCTTTGTTCAACTGTGTAAACGTTCCAGCAACTTTCTTCTAAAAAAAAATCATAAATTGTATAAAATTTATCTACAGTGTGAGAGCATGATATAGTTACAAGCTAAATGGTATTTAAACATAAATGATAGTGTAAAATATTAGACTATTTCATAATATATCTCAGAGCTGTTAACACTAGTCTCAAACGACATTTGAAAACGAGTGCTGTGTATTAAATAAAAACGAAAACATATTGGAAATGTAGACATGATTTCTAATAATGTGTGCCAAGCACATCTCGAAGAAAGACAGAAAATATTGTCACATTTGTGCATGTATAGATAAAGAAATACACACATACGTTCATGGAAATGTTACAAATTATATTTTTAGGTATTCTGTGAAGTTTTAAAATGATATAGTTTTAATGTGCACTAATTTAACTTTATCAATTTTTTCCCAAATGCTTGCCAAATACTCCTATCTTGCTGAGCACTATTTTACTGCCAATATTACGTATTATTTATTTCAAGGGCCTGTTATAACTGGTATCCATAGGTACATGGCGACCTACCTTTGCCAGACCTCTCCCTTTTTCTCACACCCAGGTATGTCTAGTGGCAGCTGCATAGGCGTGGGCCTGGGTGTGGTGTTTGCCAGCTCTCCCCGCCTACCCCAACCCTCGAAGACTTCTCTCCAGTAGAGACTGCCTAGCGCCGAAGCACCTGTGGCTACTCCGTGCTCCACCCTCTTCTACAAATAGCACACAATAAACAGAAAGTTTTTCTGAGCCTTCTCCAAATGACCTTCGTGCCTGGGATGCCCTACAGAGGCAGTTTGGTGAGGTCTGGTCTGTATTTTACATGTAATTTACATGTGATTTACATGTAATTTACATACTGTCCCTCACACTTTCACATGGAAGAAGAGCCTTCAGATAGGACTACGCCACCTTCCCAGAGGCTCCTGCTCTTTGGATAGCAACCTCTTCCCTCAGAGCTTCACTTCCACAGTCTCAGCATCTTCCACTCAGCATTTTGACTCCACCTCGCCTCAGGAGGATGAGGCCCCATCTCCATCCCTCCCATGTCCTGCTAACTTAGGGTCCTCACATTTGGACTGGATGCCATGTCTTTTTTTTTTTTTTTTGCCAAGTTCAAAGGTCACAAAGTAGGCTGCACTATTTGGGAGTGGATGATGTAGTCAGGCCTAATCCTGCTTCTGGCAATTAGGATACTTTCCTTTAGAACAGTGTTTCTCAACCTCTGGGTCATGGGCCCCTTTGGCAAAAAACCTCTGTCTTCAAAACTATTTACAGTACAAATTTGTAACAATAGCAAAACTATAGTTATGAAGTAGCCACAAAAATAATTTCATGCTTGGGGTTCACCACAACATGAGGAACCATATTAAAGGGTCTCTGCATGAGGAAAGTTGAGGACCACAAAACACACATTTTCCCTGCTAGCAAATCCTCCCCTGGTCCTGACACTGGTGCAGGAAAGGTTAACTTGTCAGATGTGTCAGGAAGCGTTTTAACATCCATAGCCCCTACTTACTTATTGGTGGCAGAAGGGGTGTTAGATACAATTAAGTTTCATCATATTCAGAGCTCTCTCTTCCCTGATAATGTGGAGAACTAGATTTTAAGAGGGATAAAACAGTTATACGCCTTCCCAGTGTTTGTGTGGGATGGGAGGTAGTGTAGCTTCTCTGAAATCTGCCAGCCTTTCTAAGTCAGTTAAGTACTTACTTAAGTACAAGTAAGTACTAAGTACTTACCACATAACAACCACCCCCAACCCAAAGGCTTATACCAATGGTATCTGTTCGTCTTGTCTCTTGGGAAGTTTATAGTCAATAAAGAAGGTTACTATTCTGACAAAAATACACATGTGTGTGTGCGCATGTGTATGTGTGTGTGTTTATGCATGAATATGTGTGTGTACCATTAGTGATCACCAATGGCCAATGTGTACAAGTGCAGCAATGCATATCTGTAATCCTAATAGCGAAAGGCAGAAGTAGGAATAGTGTGAGTTCGAGGCCAGCCTGAGCTACATAGCAACTTCCGAGCTATTCCATTCTGAAAAATCAAATGATAGAAGATAATAATGTAAAAGGATCCAGTGATGAAAATTCATGGGATAAATAATTTTTTAATGTGAGGATTTGCTGTTAAAAAATTAACAATGCCCAGAATCACACTTGATACTAGCTATGTTTTCAGTATCTACATATTCAGATAATGTAGCTGTGCTTAGCTTAGTGTCAATCAAACAGCTCCTCTGGTCCAGGGTGTGCCTCCTCCTGCTGGGATAGATAGACTTGATTATGAGTCTAGGAGTAGCTTAGAGATCAACCTGGAGTTAAGGGGCTTGGAAAATCGTCAGCTAGAATATCTGAGCTGCCTCCTGTCCCCTGCTCCAGCCCCTTCACCCCACCCCACCCCCACCTCACTCTGTACTCTTTTATTTCCCAGGAGACCCTCTGCGTGGCAATGACGTTTTTTTCCTCCACAGCAATCAGCTCCAGGCAATAGAAAAGTCAAACTGGAGTGCTCAAAACACATCCTGACTCTGTTCATACCCACTTGTGGGAAATGACATAAACGTACTGCAAGTTCAACCCTAGGAGGACAGAACTCTTCAAAGGGCACCAGTGAATGAAGGAGATGTGGAGAAAGCTGTTTAGTCCAGAGGTTCGGGGGTGGGGGGGGGGATCAGAGCCCCCACTCTCTGCCTGCTTCCAAGTTTGGAGAAGCAGTGTGAACTTAGGAGCTGAGGGGCTATTTTGTCACTGTTCTCCATGGGACTCTTTCTCTAGGAACAATGTGATAAGTTGCCACACTCGCTGGCTGACTTACAGCAGAAACTTATTGTCTCCCAGTTCCAGAGGCTCAAAGTGAGGAAACTCAGAGCATCACTAAGATTACACTTCCTCTGGCCACCCTAGAGAGACATGCCTAAAATTTCTCACCTCTGGTCCTCCGGCAAGCCTTGGATTCCGTGACTTGCCATGACATAATTCCCATTTCTGCCTCTGCCTTTAGTTAGCCATCTTCATCGTGGTCCTTGAATCTTGAGATCTCTTCATACAAGGCCAGTGCCTCCTGTCATTGTGTTTAAGACCCACTGTTATCTAGTGTGACCCCGTGCTGTGTAGCAGTTTTTCCCTTGAGGTTAGAACCCATCCAACTCACCCCTCTCCGAGGGGAGCTTGTTAAGACATAGGATGTCATTGGAGATGAGCAGCAGGGTGTTCTAAGGGGAGGTGATGCATTCGATCCTACAGGCAAGCTCATTAAGCTCTAGCAGTAAACAATTCAAAGGCTCCAGGAAATCATTGACACTGACCAGATACACTAGGGCGTCTCTCCCCAAGCACATACAAGCTGTGAGGATTGCTGAGAGACATGTTCAGAGAAGCCGAGCTGCCTAGAAGAGGCTCAAACCAGCAAGGAATAAACAGAAACCAGACAAACTGCCGACAAGAAGCAGTGGCCAGCCTAGATACTTGGAAGAGACCCGGACCAACTAAGCTACTGGAAAGGACACTCTCCGACCTCCTAAGATGCCTTCCGGTTGTGCAGCTCATCCTGGGGTGAGCTTGTGATGATGCAGTCGTCTGTGTTCGTGAAAGTCACTCCATAAACCCATCGGTTTAACAACTTGAACACTGATAGTGTCTATACTTCAGTGTCTTGTTGGTTCCTGTGGTGGTTGGAACAGGTATGAATCCCCCCCCCCCCTCAGACTCATGTGTTTGAATGCTTGGCCCATAGGGAATAGCACTATTAGGAAGTGTGGTCTTGTTGAAGTACATGTGACCTTATTGGGGGAAGTATGTCACTGTGGAGGTCTCCTAGGCTCAAGTTACACCCAGTGTGGTACACAGCCTCCTGCTGCTGTCTGCCGATCAAGATGTAGAACTCTCAGCTCCTTCTCCAGCACCATGTCTGCCTGGACACTACTATGTTTCCTGCCACGACAGCAATGGACTAAATCTCTGAAACTGTAAACTAGCCCCAATTAAATGCTGTCCTTTATAGGAGTTACCTTGGTCATGGTGTCTCTTCACAGCAATAAAAACCTAACTAAGATGGGTTCCCTATCCGGGTTAAGTAGATAATCATTCATGCCTCCCTAAGAACAGGGTAACGAAAGCATCCCATACTGACTTAATGACAACTACCGAATAATGGTCCCAGATAAGTCCTAGCCATAGTGCACTAGTGCATTTAAGCGTCTATAACAATGAAATAAAACAAGTGGCTTCTGAGCAATAATTATTTTTCTCAGTTCTCAAGGTTGGAGAACCTACAACAAGGATACCAATAGATTCAGTGTATAGTAAGGACACATTTCTCTGCAATATAAAATGTGGCGTAACTTGATGGTAGAAAGACAACACAGTTTCTTTTATAAGAGCACCAATTCCTTGCATGATACCTTCTTCCTTAGGACAGAATTGCTACCCAATAGTCCTACTTCTTCATAACCATCATATTTGTGATTAGGTTTCAACATAAAAATTTGGGGGAAGCAGAAATATTCAGCCCATATAACATAGGTACTGAGGAATAATAATTCAGCATGCCTTTGGGGGAAAATGTAACTCAGTCCACAGCATCTACCTGTGGTTTGCTAAGCAAAAACAACATTAGATACCAATGGCTCAACAGGACCTACAAGCCAATAGCAGCAGAAAATAACCAAGAGTAAGAAGAAGGTGAAGTATAGTGTGCTGATTGCTGCTTCTCTGCCCTAGAGATGTAAAAATCATCCCATATAAATAGAAAAGGGAAGGCTGTTCTATTTCTATAATTTGAAGGTTTTATTTATTACTTTAGTATTCCATATATACATATAATATTTATATCATCTTCAACCTCCTTCTGCTCCCTCCCCTACGTCTCTCAAATTCATGACTTTTTAATTCTGTAATTATTAGTGGTACATCATTACACACACAATGGCATACACACGCACACACACACACACAAGTATGTGCATGTGTGCATGTGTGTGTCTGTGCATGCATGTGTGTGTCTGTGTGTGCATGCATGTGTGTGTGTCTATGTGTGCATGCATGTGTGTGTCTGTGTGTGCATGCATGTGTGTGTGTCTGTGTGTGCATGCATGTGTGTGTCTGTGTGTGCCTGCATGTGTGTGTCTGTGTGTGCATGCATGTGTATGTCTGTGTGTGCATGCATGTGTGTGTCTGTATGTGCATGCACGTGTGTGTGTCTGTGTGTGCATGCATGTGTGTGTGTTTGCATGCGTGTGCACATGTGTGTATAACTTGCTGAGTCCATTTAGTATTGCTCATACATGTGCTCAGAGTTGAGCACTTGGGATTACGTAACTCCTCCTGGGGCTTGTCCCTGGAGAAGACTGTTTCTCCCTCTCTCAGCAGCCACTGATTTCCTGAACCTCTTCCTACAGGAGTAGTGACACAGGCAAACTAGAGTACCTCTTCAGGGGGCTTAGCCTTATTAATAAAATAATTTAAACTGGAACTTACTGGAAGCAAAAGGACAGTTTTGTCAGAGCTTAGACTTCGACTCCTGCCCAAGGAGGAGAACGGAGGAGAGAAAGGGCAGCAGCGTGCCATGTAAGCTGGCACGGAGCTCAGACACGGGGCCAACAACCAACCACAAAATAGGAGAGAAGCTAAAGAGAAAGAGAGAGAAAGCCGGAAGTGGGGGAAAGCATAATTTGTAAAGAGATAGAAAGAGGAAAAGGAAACTTTACCCTTTGCTGATAAATTCAAACAAGTAGACAGACTTACAACCCTACCTGGCTGAGAACTATAACACTGGGAGCAGAGATTCTGGGAACGAAAATTAAATTATATCATTAAGAAGAAAGCATACTTATTCTTCTGTTTTTAGCATGACTTGGAGTAAGGCAATCTTCCTAAGATAGTTCCTTAGCCAACACGACCAAAACTACCCAACTGGAGTGTTAGGTCTTCCACCCAGGCCAGAGATCCTATTTTCTTGATCAGGAACTTTTTTTTCTGCTGTAAGAGCAGAGCCTTATGAAGACTCCCTTGTCCGTTTTGGCATGTCTACTGATGTTGTCATTATGGGAATCTTGTTTAGGCAACAGTATTATTGAGATTTTCAGGTATACAGTATCCCTGCCATGTCTAGAAGACACTATCTAGTAGCATCCATTTAGGTCTTCTGACTCTTACAATCTTTCTGCCCCCTTTGCCACAGCGTCTCTGCAGTGTTAGGTTGAGGAACACTGTAGATGTTCAAGTAGGGCTTGGTGCCTATAGCCACCAATTCTCTTCATTTTGACCAGTCATGGATCTCTGTAATGGACTATCTGCTACAAAAAGAAGCTTCCTTGGTGAGAAGTGAGATCTATACTTCTCTGTAGGTATAAGGAAAAGGATTTAGAATAGAGTTAGAAATTATATTTCCTTAGGAAAATAGCAGAACTTTTAATCCGCAAAGTCCCCTGGAACAATCAGGTGATGGAGAGGGAAGCTGGTAAGAAGACAAACAACTCAGTTCATGTCATCACAGGGTCCTGTAGTTGCCTCCCTTTTGTCCCCATAGTGTTCAGTCTTTCAAACTGTTGGTTCATGAAGCCAGGTTCAATTTCATATTTGTAAATACAAATGGAGCCTTACATACTGAGAAATTAACGTTCCTGGATTTAATTATTCTAAATGCACTTATTTCTATGCTGAGCACTAGATTCTTATTTTCTTCCAAGCATCTTAGAGATTTGCTCCAGAATAAAATTGAGTTTCATGAAGGCCATACGATCATTTGAGATTTTGCCTTTTGTTTTGTCATGGAGAGCTGAAGCTTGACCTCTCCAGGCTAATTATTCTTGTGCAGAAGTAAGACTTTTGCATGTATATTCTTCAATGCCCTGTGATCTTGGGGTTTTCTAGTTTGGATAGCAGAAACAGACGCTGTCTTCAGTTGTGTGCATCAAATACTGTTGCCTCTGGTCTTCTTGGGTCCATCCCTAGACTCAGGCGGTTTCCTCACATACATGTGCTGGTGCTATGGTGCTGGGTAGTCTGGGGCATGCTCTCCCTATATGCAGACTCTCCTCCCTATACCAGTTTTCCACTGTTCCGTCGTCTGGCCTCTGAACTCCTTTAGTTTCACTTGACACAGCTTCTGACCTGGTAACAACTAGGAAATGCTCACAGCCACAGCTGTGGTTGTTTTAGTTGGGATTTTTATTGCTTTGACAAAACACCATGACCAAAGTAACTTGGGGAGGACAGGATTTATTCAGCTGACACTTCCACAGCACTGTTCACCATTGAAGGAAGTCCAGATAGGAACTCAAACAAGGTGGGATCCCGTGGAGGGTGGTCCTGACAGAAACCACAAAAGGGTCTTACTTAACTGGCTTACTTACCATGACTTGCTCAGCTGGATTTCTCATAGAACCCAGAACTCCCAGCCCAGGGATGGAAGCTCCCACAATGAACTGTGTCCTCCCCAACCAATCACTCATTAAGAAAATGCCTTATTGCTGCTTTTTATGGAGGCATTTTCTCAAGTACGTTTCCCTCCTTTCAAATACCTCTAGTTTGTGTATTAGGTTTACATAGTGGCAGCCAACACACATGGCAATCATTGGGGCCCCCTTGCTTGCTTCCCATTTTTGAGGAAGCAAGCCAACTGTGACTTCATGCCCAATGTCTTAGTTCTATTTGAGCTGTTGTTACAAAACACTATGGATCAATGGCTTAAACAGCTCTGTTTCACTTTTGTGCAGTTCTGAAGGCTAAAAGCCCGTAGTTTCAGTGAGGTTACATTACGGAGAGCTCCGACCTCCAGTTTAGAACTTCTACCTTCTCACTCTCTCCTCACATATCTTTCCTCAGTGAATGTTTATAAAGGAGGAGATATCATGATTATCTTATTATAAAGATACCAATTCTATTAGATCAGATCTTTACAACCTCCTCCCCCACAATTATCAAATCTTAAAAGCCAGCTCCAAATATATCACAGTGGAGGCAGAGCTTCACTATGGGAAGGAATGGCACAACTCAGTCCATAATCTATGACCTCGCTAACGATGGCTTGTGCGCTTTGTCCAGTTTCTCATATGAATCTAAATCCCTTCCTTGTAATTTCATCTTATTATGGAAGCACAAACTATAATGTCTTTTCAAAATGGACAGTCTTAATGCTGCTCACTAGTAACTATGCGTCCTTATCAATTCATTAGCAAACATATTCATTGTAAAAGCTGCTGTAAGCTCATCCACCCTTGAAGAAAATTGACATTTTGTTTATCTCACCACTTTGTGCAGGCTTATATATTTGTAAAATAGTGGCATTTGTATTTGTGAGTCATTATTTCTGTTTGTAGCCAAAAGTTAGCGTGGATTATAAACATGCAGAACTCTTGTGGGGACAGCAAGATGGCTCAGCTGGGAGAGGCTTACTGTACAGGCCTGCTATTTTTTATTTTGGAGCCCATCACCAGTGTAAAGATGGAAATAGAGAACTGGCACCATAACATTGTCCTCTGACTTCCACATGAATGCTAACACACACACACACACACACACACACACACACACACACACAAAATAGCTTTTAAAAGAAAACTTGTAAAACTAAGTACAGTTACTCCACTTGCATCATACATACCTGTCATAGGTTAAGCGTGTTACTGACTAACTCTAAGTCAGCAGTAATACACTGGTGTCACATAAGGAAAGAAGTAAAAGTACTTCCCCTGGGAGTCGCTTAAACAATTTTTTTTTAAATTTTTAATTTGTGTTTTCTTTTGCTCTCACAAGGGCAGAGGGAAGTTCCAAAGGGACAAAGGGACTGTGAGGTTGGCGGGATTAGGATGCCTGATATGATAATTCACAAAGAATCAATAAAAAAAGTAGAAAAAATCCAATATCATTGTTTATCAACCAATATCAAAACTATGCTTTCAACAATTATGGCGGGCTCATTTTATAAAATTGTCTCCAACCTCTACTGCTGCTGCTTTCAGCAAATAATTATCAGAACCTGCGTGTGCTATCTGGGTCAGGGAAAAGGGGTGCATGATTTAAGATGGCAGCTGTCCATTAGCTTAGGTTGTAAAACCTGATTACATGGGAAATTCAAGGCAAGTGAAGTTGGTTGTTGCACTGTTCCCTTAAACACAGGCTAAACAAAGAGGCTGAGGAGGAGAGCCATCTTGAGTCTCAAATAACCACAAGGTATATTATTAACTCTGGCTGTAAGATCCAGCAAAAGTTCCAGTCTCTTAGAATGTAAGGGGTATTTTTATAAATTAAGAACAAATAGCAAAGCCTACAATTCCACTGATGAATCAGAAAAAAGAGTGAAATCTAATATTCCTGTCCTGGAATAGGTACAACTTGAAAGGAGTCATGACACAGAAGAGCAGAGGACAGGGCGTGGTCATCAAGAACTCGTATGTGAAGTAGGCCTTCATTCTCTGTATGTTCGATTTCAGTATTCCTCACGTGATTACCAACCAGATTCCAACCCTAGGCCAAGTTCAAAATCAACCTCTTCTATCAAGTTATGTTCAACCTCCGTGCCACAGTAACCTGACCGCAGTGCAAATAATCCCTCCCTTACACAAATGCTTCTTATCCGTACATAGTGTTCATGTGGTTTTCATGTGATAGTTCTCTTCGGCCACACACTACTATTCATCTTTAACATGAAGCATTGCACTAGTTAGCACGGCATAGCTCTGGGAAGGCGGAGAATGTGGCCTTTATCCCTTTGTGCCCTCGGGGTCTAGTATGGTGCCTGCTCCTTAGCATGCTTGTTTGAGAACAGGAGTAGAGGCAAGCCCCTGTCTCTGGGAGGCAGCTAGGGAAGTTCAGGAGCCGATGGTACTGGCTGCACATCTCAAACCTCTTCTCTGTTGAAGACACAGCAACTGACCAAGTCTCCAAAGCTATTTACATTCCTGTAGTTCATGTCTCCATTTCCAAGATGACATTTCAGCTACAGCCAAAAGGGATGAGGAGCTCTGGCAGCGATCATTCCTCACTTGGAAGGAGGAACGGAAGAAAGGTGATGGGAGACGGAGGGGATGCACTTAAGTTAGCTCTCCTCCAATGCAGGCTTCGGACTGATTCATTTCTCCCCATGGTCTCCTCAACATTGCAATTCACTATTGATTCCAATAGCAGTTCACTAGTGTGATTTTTGTATTGAACACAGGACTCAGGAAAAATACTTTTAATTTCTTGTTGATCTGCTCAGTGATGACTGAGCCCTGCTGAAACATGACTGTAGCCCTGGAATGGGTAAATCGAGGTCAATGGAATGGGTAATCGTGGCCCTGGAATAGGTAAAGGAGGTCACTCTCAGCGCTGTGCTTGCTGGCCATTCCCCCTCTCTTCTTGGATCAAATAACTAATGTATAAGGAGTCATACTTTAGCTCAAAAATTAAAACTAATAAAGAGATGAATTAATTTACCTCTTAATGCCAATGCCCACACACATGCACATCCATGTACACAAATGTGCACCAGCTCCACTCTTGAAGTAGAAAAAAAAATCATTTGGGGAGACACACCATTTTGCAAGATTTCTAGGAATCATTTAATGTCATAGCTCCTTTCAGAGCCATGGCTGTTGTAAAACTTTATACCAAGTAGATTATACAGTAAGGTTCTTACATTTCTGAGTTGGTGTTGTTATTCTCCTTGGGCCAGCAAGGATGCCAGGGAGGCCAAATTTTTATGTCACATTGTTTCTGTCCAGCTCCGTATAAAGAGCTTGTGAGACTGATTTGTCAAACATTGTTTGACGCTGTCTTAGCATTGGCTTAGAGGAGTTCTTGTGAGTAATACAAATACATGCACTTTAACATCCAGTGGGCGGTCAGTTACAAGAATGTGAAGCAGAAGTGGGGAGTGTGGAAGGAAATAGGGAAGAGTAGACAAGCAGACAGACAGGCAGACAAACGGATCAACAGACACACACTGGTTGATCTTGTAAAAGACCCAGTTTCAAGTTCTCCCCATCCTCCCTTCTGTACACCTGTTTTATGGCAAACAAATGAAAGCAACTGTTTTACCTGTAAAATTGATGTGACTAATAATAATAGCTACTTCAGGGAACAATGGCGCACTCATTATCTTGATTGTAGAGATATTTCACAAGTGTATACACATGTCAAAATTTACAAATGCACTCTTCATGGGTGCAGTTTGTTGTGAGTTAATTATACGTCAATAAAGCTATCAAAACAGTAAGAACTGCAGGAGCCCAGCCATCACTAAGAAACACACAGGACAATAAACACTTAGATGCTCACATGAAGGAAGCTGTCAGTAAGTACACTTGCTGATTTTGGAAGATTCAGTGTTTCTCTGTCCCCTCTCTCCCCCTCCCCTCCTTTCTCCTTTTCTTTCCTCCCTCCCTCCTCTTTCCCCTTTCCCCCATCCCTCCTCCCCTCCTTCTCTCCTCTACTCCCCCTTTCCTTCCAGTTTTCTTCCTTCGTTCTCCCTTCCCTAAATTACTTGTGTCCTAAATTTTCTTTTTTTAGTTTATTAGTGAGGTAACCGACTCACAAAAGAAGTCACTAGATATGCACTCACTGATAAGCGGATATTAGCCTAGAAACTTACAATACCCAAGATACATTTTGCAAAACACAAGAAAACCAAGAATGATGATCACCGTGTGGATACTTCATTCCTCCTTAGAATAAGGAACAAAATACCCATGAAAGGATATAGGTATAGAGACAAAATGTAGAACTAAGATGAAAGGATGGACTATCCAGAGACTACCCCATCCGGGAATCCATCCCATCATTAGCCACCAAACCCAGATACTAATGCNCATGACAGCAAGATTCTGCTGAAGGGACCCTGATATAGCGACCTCTTGTGAGGCTATGCCAGTGCCTGGCAAACACAGAAGTGGATGCTCACAG
>NC_034611.1:18413954-18418180 GCF_900095145.1 Mus pahari | reverse complement strand
ACCCTGTCTCGAAAAACCAAAATAAAATAAAATAAGAGAGAGAGAGAGAGAGAGAGAGAGAGAGAGAGAGAGAGAGAGAGAGATCATCCATAGGAAGGACCCAGACAGTCTTAGTGTCTGTGAAAACCTAAGTCTACATAAAAAGCAAGAACAGCAATCTTCTGTAAGACTGTAAGTTCTGTGAGGAAACACAGGGAAGAGCAAGGGGCTCCCTGATGACCCTGCACTCCTGAGGACAAAGGCCTTGTGTATCTTCTGGGTTTTGCTGTGGACACAGCTCACTTTCTGTTGGGCATAGACAAAGCCCCAGAGGCATGTCACACCGGTCCTTGTCTCTCCTCCAGGCAATAAATCAAGAGCATGAAGGCCCAATTTTTCTCTAATTGATTTAGGCCTGAGCCTGGACTGCCACCATTTCATGGTCTCAGCAAGCTATTTCCTTCATGACAAATGACCGAGGTACCTCGTCAGGAAGAGGCCTAGTGGGAAGGACTAGATGGTTCTGGAGGCTGGGGAAATAAAAGTCCTTTTCTCTGGTTCAAATGCAATTTGGCTAATGGAGACAGCAAGCCATTGTTCAAATGATTCGCCAGGGAGGAGTCAGTCTCCCCCACACCCAGCCATTCTCTCAGCAGCTTCTCCGTGGCAGGATTCATTTCAACCTTGTCTGCCAGCAATATCTCCCTTGCCCTGTCTTTGCAGCTTGGAATTAACCATACCGGCCCCAGAAGTAACTAAACCAAGAGGAGCTTGAGGGGGTAAGGCAGGTGAAGGGAAGTAGAGATGCTGCCAGAGCACCCCCTTCTCCCAGGTAACTATCCATTGGTAAGCATAGCCTAAGACTACAGAGCAGCGGTTGCTATTATCAGCGCATCATGGCTACACAGTATTAACTGCTTCTTTGGTATCCCCATCATCTGATAGGGCTTCTATGTGACTTTGAAACCAGAATCCTGTCCACGCAGCCTGTCACAGAAGCCAATGAGCAGCCAAAGCCGTTGAATGCTAACAATGTCCTTTATTCAGACAGCTGGCAGTCTGAGAAGACAATGGATGGGTAGCCTTATGCCATGTCTCACCAGTGTGAACAAAATACATCTATAATGCTGATTGGACATAGAGAGTTGTGGGGGGGGGGGGTGTTACTCATTGGGAGGCAAAGTTACCGTGGCTATGTCTAGCCCCCTTGGTGGCCATGTTTGCTCACCTTCTTGTGTGAACTGTTATTTGGAATGCACAAACCAACCCTAAGCTTCGACCAAGTCAAATGCTCACAGCGTCATCAGATAGTGTCGCAGGCTTTTAACAGAGACTTCCCAGCTTCATTCTAAATCACCTACCTGGTTGTCCCACTATTGCGTCTGATAAAAAAGCATGGATTTACATTTTTCTCTCTGTTCTGTTACTGTAAAAACAATCTCATGAGACTGTTAGCATTTGGAACATAGAACTGAGTTGGCCTGAATCTGTGCCCCCAGGCCGTGATCATTCCCATTGGTTCTAGAGGAAACTCCTTCCCTTTGAAGGCAGACCCATGGTTTTTGTGTCAAACCCTGTCATCTTCAGCCAGCAGATGACACTGGAAGACAAAGCAAAGGGAATCAATCGGTGATGACACACTTTAGTTTGCCAGTCGTGCTGTGGAGATTGATGGCATTTCTCCTTTTCCAGTCAGCCCCTCTCATCTCTGTATAGAACAGTTTCCCATGCACCTCAGCAGCTGAGGAGACGACCCTGTGGTAAAGCGCTCACTGTATATGAATGGGGGCCTGAGGCCAACCCCTGCAACCCATGTAAAAAGGCCAAGCCTGGCTGTGCGAACCTACCAATCCAGTGCTGGGAAGCAGAGATGAGGCATCTCAGAATCTTACTAGTCTAGATGTGGTGGTTTAAATATGCTTGGTCCATGGGAAGTGGCTCTATTAGGAAGCGTGGCCTTGTTGGAGGAAGTGTGTCACTGTGTAGGCGGGCTCTGAGGGCTCCTAGTGCTCAAGCTTTGCCCAGTACAAAAGAGAACCTCCTCCTGGCCACCTTCAGATCAAAATGTAGAACTCTCAGCTCCTCTAGCACCATGCCTGCCTACATGCTGCCATGATTCTCACCATAATGATAAAGGACTGAACTTCAGAATCTCTAAATGTTTGCCTTTAGGAGTTGCCTTGGTCATGGTGTCTCTTCACAGCAGTGGAAATGCTGAGACACTAGGCAGTCGGTGAGTTCTGGGTCAGGGAGACACCTAAGGTAGAGTTCCATAGAGGACGACCAACAGTGTGAGCCTCTGGCCTCTACGTGTGCATGTGCCGGCACACACACCCACATACAACATGTACCACAACCCACACCCTCCCACACAAAGGTGAACTCATCAAACAAACCATCAATAGTATGTATGCACAGGAATATCGACATTACAAAATGAGGTACAAACATGTTCTGATGATGTAGAATACGAAGTGTACCTATCTGTCCTCTATATTGGCTTATCTTTTCAAAGGTCCTAAGTCTTAGAAGCTGGATTCCCAGTGTGGTAGTGTTAACTCGATGAAACCTTTAAAAGTGGAGTCCAGTAGACGTTTAAAGCCACAGGGACCCGTCCTTTGCGAAAGGACCAATGCAGCTGTTATGTGAATGGGTTACTTCCCATGAGAGAAGATTCTATAGGTTAGGGCTACCCTGCACTTTGGCTGCTTCTGCTTTCATGTGGCTCCTTCGCCCACTTCCTGACTTAGTATGATGTAGCCAGAGGGCACTGATGAGCCCGAACACCAATGCTTGCTATTTAGTACCAGAATCATAAGTCACCCAAACCTTTTCTAAGTCACACAGTCTCAAATATTTTATTATAACGACATGAAGCAGACCAAGACAGCACCATCAGTCACTCTTCTCAAATCTGTTTTGGATGCCGTCTTCTATTTCTCTTTCTCCTTGACACTGCCCTGTAGCCAGGCCATCTGTCTTTATTCCTTCGGTATACATAACCTTGTGCAGAAGCTCTCCAAACTCACTAGTTGTCTCTCAGTGATCCTTCAGCATCCTTCAGGTGCGGCTTCTCATATCCTCCTACTGAGGCTGAACTTCCCCGGGGAAGGCTCCTAGCTTCAGTCTTGTGGGTCTTAATGAGCACATATGAAAGAATGCCGCATTTCTGTTGCCCTGGAGTCTGCGTCCCTTCCTCTTCTATCCTCTAGATCCCACCTCTGACCTGATTTTCATCACGAACGCTGTCTGGCCTGGTGTAAAATTTTACATAAGCGGAATTGACAGGATAAAGAAAAACAAGCAGTGTAGTGTTTCACTTGGCAAAGTCTTCGTTTGTTTGGTTTTTGTTGTGGTTCTTTTGTTGGTTGATCTGTTGGCTGTACTGAGGACTCAGGGTTGGCACACTTTACGCGAGCATTCAGCTGTGACCCATGTCCTCACCTCTCTTTACTTTTTACCTTGAGACTATAGATCCTTAAGTAACCCAGGCTGACCTTGAACTTAGGATTCCAAAGTATCAGATTACAAACCAGGGCCACCAGGCCACCTTCAGAAGCTTTAAAAATAAAAAAAAAATACCTTTTTTCCCCTTTTCATTGTCAAGTAGCATTTCCTTGTATACAGTTCTTTACTTATTCCACTGATGGGCACCCAAGAAGTTTTCGGTTGGGGGAAACTGTATAAAGCTCCTACACACACTTTATTTCCCTTCCTGTTCGATAAATGCTTAGATCATACAGGTTTGACAGATGTTAAACTTCTAGCAATGTGCTAAACGTTCCAGATGTGTTGGCTCATTCTGGCAATTCTAGCATTCAGAAGGAGAATGAATGATTTTTGTGAGTTTGAGGCTAGCCTGAGCTGTATAAAGGGACCCAATGTCATAAAAGCTCACAAACCAGGAAACAAGAAGTGAAGGAAAAGGAGGAAGAAGACAGGAAGGGAGAGAAATAAAGGGAGGAGGCTGCGCACGCACGGGGAGAAAAATAAAGTGCTAAGCAAGGTGCACAGCCCGCTGTCCCCACAGCAAGAATGCCCAGCCCAGCTCTCTCTCCTGCAGCTGCCTCAAGCTAGAGAACGTGTGTGGTTTGTCTGTGCCATTCTTCTGCCTTCCCTGAAGGATGCTATGCGGCCTGCCAGGTTCTGCTACCTGCATACTCTCATTGCAGAAGCCTTTGAACCTTTCTCCCTTTAATCTCTCTCTCTCTCTCTCTCTCTCTCTCTCTCTCTCTCTCTCTCTCTCT
>NC_034611.1:18402431-18413825 GCF_900095145.1 Mus pahari | reverse complement strand
TCTCTCTCTCTCTCTCTCTCTCTCTCTCTCTCTCTCTCTCTCTCTCTCTCTCTCCTTCTCTCTCTCTCAGTACTGCTTGATTTTTACACTGCAATTCTTTATACACCAAGTGCCAAACATTTGTCACTCTGTGAGTTGTGGGTTATTTTTCAAATCTCTGCATTTCCTATATTAATTTTACATGGTTTTGGATTCACTCTTTTATTTTGACAACTTAATTTATCCATGTGTGTTTTCTAGCAATTTGTGACTCCCGTGGTCCTGTACAAGAAATATGTGTCTTAAAATGAGGATGCCCCTCTGTTGAGACCAGCGGCTTGGCCGTCTTACATTTTATGTGGGTCCATGATCTGCCTTCAAATGATTTTTTTTGTAGAGGATGTGAGATAGTTGGTTTCTTTGTTCTGTGTATGCATGTTGCATTACATGAACCAATTTGTTGAGATTTTCAGTTGGATCCTTTTGACAGTATCATACGTCTATTCAAGGCATTGCGATCACACTCACCTTCCAGGGTCCTTCTCCCACCCCCAGGTCACAGCTCCTGTGTGTTCGTGGCTACAGCGGCCAAGGCTTATCCAGAAGACAGTGCCTCCTGCACGCTTCATGGTCTTTGGGCTCCTGCAGCCTCAGAGAGAGGCACATGGATGTCCAGCTTGGAGCCAAGAACTCAACAATCACTGATTCTTGTCACTTGGCCATTATGAGTCTCAGCTTTGCCATCACCCACTACAAGAGGATTTCTGACCAAGACAGATCTAGGCTACTGTGTAGGCATAAATATAAATATTTAGGAGGCAGTTTAATACATGCCTGATTGGAGAAGTAAGGATCTCTATAGGGCCTGTGACCTCCTTAGCCATAGGCTTTGAAGGGTTTGGTTTGGGTTTTGTTTGTTTTCAACATTATTATTATTATTATTTTATGGGTTTAGAGCTTTATTGTAGAAAGGCAGAGAGAAAGAGAGAAGGTAAAAGAGAGGGGCCGGAAATGGCCACATGGAGGAAGTGGGGAGAGGAGGGGGAGAAGGAGAGGTAGAGATGAGAGTAAGAAAGGGACTTAAGGGCTGATTTGGGTTTTTTAAAGCCAGCTATACATCAACATTTAATTTAAGTGTTTTGCTTTATTTAACAAAAAATGCCCATGTATGAAGTATGTGAGTCATACATCATGCATATCTGTGGTGTTCTCTTGCACAGGTGTAGCCTTTTGCTTCCATCAGGGATTCCAGGAATAGAACTCAAGTCAGCAGGCCTATTTAGCTAGTGCCTACATCCACTGAGCCATCTTGCCTGCCCCACATAAGATTTCAACCAATCTATGGTATCAGGCATGCATTCTCTCCCATGAAGCATGCCTCAGACTCAATGAAGAAGTTGTTGGTTATTACTTATAATATCTATGTCAGTATTGCACTAGTGGGCATATTGGTCCAGACAGGTCAGTTTTGTAACAGGAAGGATCTACAGCAAAGTGTGATTGTTAATAACTTGCTCTTCTCCAAACAGCCTGCATAGCATCTTGGGATATTATGTATGTAGCCAATAGAAAGCAAGCTTTCAACTCAGTTTTTTTTTGTGTGTGTCCAGAAAGCGTCATTGTGAGGGTGCCTTTTTAAACAATCACTAGGTTGTATATGGAGTACATATTGCCAGTGGAGTTAGCATTACTTTCAATTGTTTTGTGGGAAAAAGATATCCACTTCCATCAAGTGGAGGTGTGAGGGGAGCGGAGGCATGGGAAAATGTGTCCTGGAACAGGACTGTGCCTAGTTCACCGTAAGCTGACATATGCTGGGAGCTCAGGTACCAAAGGAAGAAGCCAGCAAGAAGTGCCAGTTTTCCTGCTTAATCAGGAAAGTGATGGTGCGAAGACGACCTTAACCAGCCGACACCTGATTTTCACAGTGGCCAAGGTCTCTGGTGAGAACAGCCAAGCCAACAGCTACTGGAATTTACATAGCAGATTCTCCCAGGTCACTGTCTTCTCCCCTTTGTCAAAGAGGAGGCTTGAAGCATGGGCGCTTCCCATCAGAAGCATGGGGCCGCTGACTCGTTTCTAGAGAATTGCTCCAAACCTCATCACTACTGCACCGAATCTGAAATAAGAAGTAAGTCGCAGGGCTGGAGAGACGGACCAGTGGATAAGAGCACATACTGCTCTTCCAGGGGACCCAAGTTCAATTCCCAGTGCCCACATTGGGTAGCTCACAACCATCTATATCTACAGCTCCAGAAAAACGACTACCCCCTCTGGCCTCTGAAAATACTGCACCCATACCTACACACACACACACACACACACACACACACACACACACACATGCAAATGCACTCAGAATTAATTTTAAAAAATAAGTAGCCTAACTTTTGCTCTATTTCTCCTTCATAAATTCTGAAGTGATTTCTCATCACATGTAAGCTGACCCTTTAGCATCTTTAAGAACCTCTTCAATCCATGATAAATACATCTTTCTGATGTTTTGGGGGGGTTGTTTTTTTGTTTTATTTTGGAAGTAATGTTAATTGCCAAAGTCATAGTGTGTGGGCTTTATAAAAGCATGTTAAGTATTTAGTAATGTGAGAAATAGCTTTCCAAACCAAAACAATACAGAACGTATCTCCTCTTTACATTTTGTTGGACCACACAGTATGAGGAAAGGATCCCAGAAGCCAATAATAGAGTCGGAGACAGCCTCTGGTCTCACTGCTGGGAGTCCTACAAGAAGACCAAACTACATAGCTATAATATATATTCAGAGGGCCGTGTATATAATACATAGCTATAATATATATGCAGTCAGTCCCATACAGGCTCGCTAGTTGTCCATTCAGTCTCTGCGATCCCCTATGAGCCCAGGCTAGTTGATTCTGCGGGTTTTCTTGTGGTATCCTTGATGCTTCTGGCCACCACCCCACCCACCCCTGCCCTCTTTGGCAGAATTCCCTGAGGTCCACCTAACGCCGGGGGTGATGTCATGGTTCTTAAAGAAAGACAACCTTAGTTCTCACAGTCATCCAGAGAAGAGGATCTAGGAGGGAAATGTAGAACAGCAACCACATCTCTAGCCTGTCCAGTGGAACGGATCGATTGTGAGCTCCCACAAAGAAATGTCAGGCTTGCCGGTTTGCTGGGATCCGGCAGTCGGGCAAACTCTGGGCTATGACTTTACCTTTTCCCTGCTTTGTATCCTTTAGCCAGCTCAAACCACAAGTTAAGCGAAGAGGAGCCTTCTTCTCTTCACACCCCTCCCACCGCCTCACCCCTCTCAAAAGTGATCGAGCATCTTCTCTTCTCTTCACACCCCTCCCACCGCCTCACCCCTCTCAAAAGTGATCGAGCATCTTCCAAAACGGCAGGGGCTACAAGTTTTCAGACAGGTAGATTGCCGTGGTCATTTGTGGTGCTTGAATCGCACCGTTTTTTGTTTTTCTTTTTAACATGTTAATTCCATTGATTTTAATTCTGTGATCGAAGGGTACCATTTTGCTTTTACCTTTAAGTGGAGCAGACAAAAATAAATTTCTGGGGTCGGGTTTCCTTTGGGAAATAAAACCGTAACAAAGCAGACATTATTTTGGTTTCATGTTAGTCTGGTCTGCACAGACGAGCAAACGGAAGAAAATCCCAACTGCAGAAAAAAACAGCAAGCGCAAACAAAGCTGAGGCCCTGCGCTCCTTCCTGGCTGCCCTTGGCCTTTTTTGGCTTTCTTTTCTTTGTGGTAAGAAGAAAGTCACGTTTGATTTACAGATTTGTCTTTTGGCTCCCAGGATATTTACTCTTTAAAGGAAAAAAAAAAAATCAGACTTCAGAAGTGCCTAGAAAGATCTAGCTACGCCTCTTCGCCTGGCCTCCTTCTCATGGGTACAGGTGCAGTTCTGCAGGACCAGTCTCAGGACCGTGGCAGGAGGCTCGAACGCACCCCTCCTTCCAGTATCCTTAAGAGTAACCTGAATCACAAGACAAAGTATGAAACCATCGAACTACGAACTACGGGGACAGATGGAAGATGAATGCGGTAGGTGGCTGTCAGTTTCCAGGCAACCCCAGGCTCCTTCCAAAGCCCCGAGGCCACAGGGCACCTTCGCTAGATCTGCCTGTGAGCCCCGAGGACTTGCAGCATCTTGGCCCAGTCTCCCAGCTTCTCCACCGTGGTGCAACCCGGCTCTCCTGTTTGCTTCTTCTTGCTGTTAAGTAAGGGTTTTATTTTCCATTTACCTTGCCAACTGCCCGAACCAAACCAAAGAGCACTCCTGATTTTCTTCACACCTTCTGACCCTGGAGAGATGCCTTGCATACAGCCAACATCTGGGAAAGCCATTTCCTTCCTCTGGCTTGTAAACCTTGTCAGAAAGCCTCTGAAGCCAGCCGTTTGACACAGTGCTGTGACTGCTGTACTGTGAACGCTGAGAGTTCATATTTTAAGTGTGGCTCGGATTTGGGATCAGAAATTCAAATTTGAGCATTCAAACTGGCAATTCCAAAATGCAAATCTGCCTATGTCAGGAGCTTATCTTGGATAGTTCGACTACTGAATTTGTTACTACCCGTTTTGAGATTTGCTTACACTATGCAGAGAGCCACATCTAGGGCCTTGGTTCTCTGTTTTCAGTTGCCTGCAGAAACTATCTCTCTAAAGTTAGTAAGAGAAGGCCTGCCCACAGTGTGACTGTGTGTGGAGGTGGGGCCTTTGAGATGCTGCAGATCTTCTGTGCCTCAAAATTCCCTTCGGAACTTAATCCCAAGGCCACGGGACTAGGGACAGGGGCCTTCACAGAGCAATTGACTTGTGCGCCTTGGATCAGCCCCTTAAGGGCAGAGCCACTTAGATAGTCCTTTGCCTACCTCCCACTCTGTGAGGAATGAGTCTTCCCTTTTTCCCCTTGTGTGGAAGGACTGAGGTGAGAACAGAGCCACCCCTCGCCATACCCTGAGTTCTCTGAGGGGCCTTGATATTAGACTCCCTGTTCTCAGAACTTTGGGATCTGAATCCCTGTCGTTTACAATTGCCTGTTCTGTGATGTTTTGTCATAGATGCACACAAGGTGATTAGATTTAGATGGTGCTTTAAGAGTGGGGACTTCGGAATGGAATTGGTACCCACAGAAGGAAAAAGAGACTGACCATCCCTTCCTCTGTCCTTCCCTCTATCCCTCCCTCCCTCTCTCCCTCTCTCCCTCCCTCCCTCTCTCCCTCTCTCCCTCTCACAACACTAGTATCCACAGCCAGGAAGCAGGCCCTCACTTACCCAACCTACTCATACCTTGATGGACTTATCTCCAGAAATATGAGAAGCAGCCCCTGCCTGCAGCTGCTGAGTTCAACAAACCATTACACTACAGGAGGCCCCAGGCCAGCGAGCAGACAGCCTCAAAGCCAGGGTACGCGGAACGGCATTCACCACTCATTAACTCCTTTCGCCCTGTGAGCGTCACATCCGGGCCTTGAAGTCTTCCCTTTTCTCTTTGACAGTCTTGGGTCCTTCCAGCCACAGATGGACTCTCCTGGTGGAGCCTACTAGCTACTAAACTTGGGGAACTTGCAGGATAGCAAGGAAAATGATACGTCTAGGTGGATTAATCAAATGTTGCTTAAGACCAATGTTAATAACCTTACAAGCTCTGTGCAGTATCAGTCTCAATTTCAATCCACTGAACAATTAAGTTGGTTAAATAATCCTTTGTCTTCCCAGCCCCCACCCCTCACTACCCCTCTGGCTCATGCTGTGTTTTATTTTAATACGTACACCCACTGTCCCCAAAATTTTAACTACAAATCACAGAAGAGACAGTCACTCCAATGACACCTCTCCTTTATAGAAAGAAAAAGGAGGAGTTGTGAGGCAAGTGGAACTGTGTCACCAGACAGAATCTGGTAAGATCAAGCATATTGAACATGGCTATGATGCCCTACTAAGAGAGGCATGAAAACTGGTCACATAGCATGAGGTCTCTAGATGGGTCCGAGGGTTTAACCAGTGAGTTTCCCTTCCCAGGCATCCCTTCCTGCAAAAGGTGCTCAATCTCTGGTCCACAGTGAGTACGTGGTACACATCCTCATCCCCTATATGAATAAACAGTTTGGACAGGAAGTTTGGTCTACTCCCATCAAGGGCCACCGTGGGGTCCTTCCTCATACTGAGTCATGCCTAAGTCTCCTACAGAAGGCCCCTCCACAATGCTGACACTCACCATGAGCTAAGCCAGATCCCCCTGCCCCAGCTCATCTCAGGCTTGAAGGCTTCTTTCTCAACTCTCTGAAGTTCCCTGCTGTGTCTGGGTGCCCAGGAACTTGAGAACCACAGCCTCTGCCTCAGCCCCTGACATTTCTCACCTGGAGAAAAATGGGCTGGGCCCCTATGTTTCATCTCCCCTGAGCCAGTGTTGCTATCCCACAAGCAGGAGAAAGGAATGTAGCCTGGCACCTCTGTGTTTTGCGTCCCCAAGTGGCGTTCTGACACCCCAGAGGTGAGGTGGGGTGGAAACACAGAAATACACACACACACACACACACACACACACACACACATAGATATACATATTAGGCCACAGAGTTAAAGCTGAGCTTCAGGTATAAAATAAAGCAAAGTACAGCACTGGCTCCAAGCTAATGACTGAGCAGGTGAATAAATAGCATAATAATGAATAATGAATGGACAGACAGATGGATGGACATCTGGACAGCAGGTCCAGAAAAGCAAACTAGAGGGCAGGCAAACAATTTAGATGCTGATTGTGTGTGTGTGTGTGTGTGTGTGTGTGTGTGTGTGTGTGTGTAAAATATTCATATATATGCATACATACATTAATGTGTGTATACATTAATAATTAACAATATACATAGATATACATACTTTTCATTGATATGACAAAACATGGGAGAAAATCAATTTAAAAAGAGGAAACGTTTTAGGCTCACAGTTTCGGAGGTGTCAGTCCATGGCTGTTTGACGGTGTTGCTCCAGGCATGGGCTGCATAGCACATCCAGGTTGAAGCATGTGGTGATAAAGGATGCTCTCCTTGTGACAGCCAGAACAGCGAGGAAGGCACTAGGACCCCTATAGTCTCCCCAAGAGCGCACTCCATAGACCTGTCATACCCCCAAGGAGGCATCACAATCTTAAAGGTTCTTCACATCCCCAAAGCACCGGCAGCTGGTGGCCACGCCCTGAACACATGGACATTTGGAGAACATGATGGTTCTAAAGACTAGCTGCTCTAGTTTTTCTTCCGCATCTTCTGAAGAATAACCTCTGTTGTTCTCCACCAAGCAGCTGTTTTTCTAAGCTGTCTGGGCAATGAAATGTTCTCTCAGAAGCTGCCTCTCGCTTCCCATCGATTCATGGCTGCCCCTCCCCCACTGCCTACCTCAACATTTAAGAGTTCACCCCTGTTCTTTAAGCTCTCACCTTTCTTACTCTCCTCTCTAGCCCTCCCCTCTCTCCCCTCCCCTCCTCTACGTGGCCATGGACGGCCTCCCTCTTTCTTCCTTCTCTCTTTCTCCCTACCTTTCTACAATAAAGCTCTAAAACCAGAAGACCAAAAAAAAAAGAGTTCATCCCTTCCACCAGCAGCAGCGAGTGAGCTCAGCCTTCAGGAGTCCCTTGCTCTCCGGTGACAGCTATCTGATTGCTCCAACACCACCTGGCAGTGAGTCTCACAGTTGACATCATGACTCAGAGAGTCCAGGGCACTCCTCACATGCACTGTGCCTCCATTTCCTGTTTCTGACTTCCTCTGTGGACTGGCCTCCTTCTCCTACAGACAGCTTCTTGCTGATGGTCAGAGAAAAGGGGCTTCTAGAAGGCCCTGATTCACATCCTCCCAGCCCAGAGAAGCAGTCACTCTTTAAGTCTACGTGTCAGATGTCAAAACAGACAAACACGTTTGTTTTTCTACAATGTCAGAATTTATTGAATACCTAAAAATTCCCAAGGTACAGCAGCTTCAATGTCAGCAGTTTGCCAGTCACTTTCCTTGATAGTCAAGGCTGAGGTAAACACAGGTTTATTTATTTCAATCTTAATTGCTAATACTAATTCTCAAATCACATACTATACACTATATAGTAATATATATAGTAACATTACTATTACTATTCTCTCTCTCTCTCTCTCTCTCTCTCTCTCTCTCTGTGTGTGTGTGTGTGTGTGTGTGTGTGTGTGTGTGTGTATTAAATAGGTAAAGAGTTTGGACTTTTACAGAGGTCTGAGGGGTAAGATGACAAAGCCGGCCGGCTGGGGAAGCTGCTGGTGGTCTTCTAGTCGGACAGCAGAGCTAAAGCTGAGCTGCAGGCGTGCAATAAAGAACAGTACAGCACTGCATCCAAGCTACTGAATGGGCAGGTGGGTGAATAGCATGATAATGGGCAGAGGGACAGCCGACTAGTGAATGGACAGACAGATGGATAGCAGACAGACAAACAAGGGGGCGAGCAGACACAACAAATGGGTCACTTGGACAGCAGCAACCAACTGACCTGAAACTCCTGGGGCAGTCTGGAGTTTCCTCCTTGTCTGTTCCTTGATGCACACACCAGGTGGTCAGAGAGGAGGTCAGGGGAGCCAGTTGTCACCATGGTGCTAGGTGCCCGCCTCCTGGTAGGACTCAGGTGAAGGACTTGTTCTCAGTCTATATGCTCGCCAAGTTCTCAGGCCCGCTTTCCCTGCTATGGTGTTAATGCACCCACATGTCCTGCAGTCCCAGTTCTCCCACAGAATATGAGACCCTTTCTACTCCCAGGAGTAAGTCATTTATCAATCTGTACTGCATGGCACCAAACAGATGGTGTCCTTCACACGTCCACGAAGATAAAGTCCTCTGCCCTCAAAATGGAGTAAAACACTGGTTGCAAAATGGAGGACATGCTCCTTGCAAAATGGAGTCACTTGGGGCAAGCCGTGTCCTGAGCCATCACTGACTGTACACAGTGAGCAGTCACTGACAGTAGAGCCCAGTGTGATCTCAACACAGCTTCCACAGTGTGTCTGACTGGCACAGCGGAGCCACTTCCCTGCGAAGGGGCTTCCCGTAGTACCACAGCGAAAGGAGCTGTTTCAACATCCCAGAGGGCAGATGTCACACAGGCAAGAGAACATATGCCCATGTCAGCACAGAACCCTACCCACAGCCACTCACTGCCTCACAATGACATCACTGAGGAGGCCTTTCTGCCCTGGAGATCTGCAATGAGGTACAACTGGCAAGCTCCTAGGCTTGCCCTGGGTTGGGAATAGAACCCAACGAGGCCGGGAGACCCACACGCTCCCCACGAACTGTGAGCCACTGCAGGGGACAAGGGCAGCGTCTAGCACGACGGGGTAGAGCTGATGGAACCACGAAAGGGAGGCTAAGTCACCAAAAACCACTGGAGTGCCTGGATCGGACCATGGCTCTGGTCCTATCTGCTGCTTTCTGGGGTCAAAGCCCATGCTTTCTCCAGCTGGGAAACGCAGCTTGCTGGGGTCCGCGATGAGTGGAAGTATAATGCGGGACACTCAGCCCGGTGTTCCAAGTATTTCCACGTCACCACCAGGAGCGCCCTGGCTTGCACCCTTCACTCTCAGTCAGCGGACTGCTACTCTTTTCCCATAGGCACGTGCGCCTAGCATCAATACACACTCGATGATGCGGACAGTTATCACGGGACAGGTATTAAATAGAATGCCAGGGTTATATGGCATTTTTGTTTTGTTTTGTTTTGAGGTGCCTTACACTATAACCCTGAGGGGTTTGCTGTTCACTGGATGCCCAGGCTGGGCTAGTCTTACACTCCTGGCAATCTTCCTGCCTTAGCCTTCTAAGCACCGCAATTTCAGGCATGCACCTCCACACTCAGCTTCCGGGTGTTTGAGCTTGTATTAGGTAACCTTTTATCTTGGATCACAGGGATACTTTGAAAAATATTTAATTAGCTCTCAAAAACCGTGTCTGCAAGGAAGCCGCTAGTGTTTGCATCCATAAAATATGAACGGAAACAAAAAGGTAAAAAGCCTTTTTTCCCTAAGCGCCTCAGAAATGAGTCATTTAGCGGTGTGGCGGCCACAGGTCCCTAACCAGTCCCACCTCTCCTCGGCCTGCAAACACACGCCTTCCTAAACAGCCAGCACCAAGTCCACATGGCCTCTGCTGATAAGGCCCCAGTGCAGTGTGGCATGCTAAATTCGTACGGAGAAGGAGAAATTTGAAACATGAAGTACGGCTTAAGCTCAAGGTTATGATAAACTGTAAAGGTCATTTGATGCTCTTCTCAGTCTAGACTCGAAGTGCAGCACTCTCTTTGACTATATTAGTTGTATTTGGTGGCAGTTAGAGAGGGCTGCCAGCAATCCAGGGGATGCCTGTAACGCCACCAGCACTGGGGTTGTGCTGATAGGATGAGCACTCTACAGAATGAGACTCTGCCTTAAAAACTAAGCAAAACAGCCGGGCGTGGTGGCGCACGCCTTTAGTACCAGCACTCGGGAGGCAGGGGCAGGCGGATTTCTGAGTTCGAGGCCAGCCTGGTCTACAGAGTGAGTTCCAGGACAGCCAGGGCTACACAGAGAAACCCTGTCTCGAAACAAAACAAAACTAAGCAAAACAAGCCTGGGTGAGCTAAGCCCACCAGAGATGACCCCATCTGGCATCACACTGAAGACACCCAGAGGCCCTTGTGCCACTAAGATAAGCAACAGAGAGATGGAAGGGAAAGGGAAGCAGAAGGGTGTGCGCACAGTGAGATGAGCTGGGACTGGAGACTCTGGCAAAGTGAGGAACAGCCTGATGTTAGTAACCAGTGATGTTATCTGAGGCCATGGTGAGATCCTTGGCCCTGCACCAAAGGCCATGTGGATGTCCCTAGTTTGAGCTGCCACGTGGGTAAGCATGAGAGCTGGCCCAGATGGTGTGAGCAAGGGAGATCTGTCAGGCTGACCAACTCAGCTACACCCAGGCCCAGATCCAGGGCTTTGAACTGGCCCACCCCAGCATCTACCCCATCCAGGAACACGTGAAGGGCCAGTCCTCCAGAACCAAAGCTGCAGGATCTCCAAGACACAGGACGACAGCAGTGTATCTCAGGGGAGTCCCAGTGAGGATCTAGAACCGAGACTACAGCAGAATGCAGACATTTCACACTAGGTAATGGCTCGCTGCAAGGAACCTTTCAAAGAAAGCTGTTCAGACAAAAGGGTGTACTTTGGGACACTGCTTCAAGGAATATTTTATTTCTGGGTGGAAAGCTGCAAAGGTGGGAAGTGAATATGGAGGGACAGAAAGACGAATGGGATTGGAGTGCCCCTGAAGGCGCTCAGAGGTATGATTCTTCTCTCGAAAGGAACCAATAAAAACTTTTTTAAAGGGAAGGAAGGAAGGAAGGGAGGGAGGGAGGGAGGGAGGGAGGAAGGAAGGAA